>NW_027663887.1:0-228543 GCF_964034855.1 Anser brachyrhynchus
CAAAGCCGGGACATGGGGACTCACTGAGGAACATCACAAGGCGGGGGGCAATCATGTCACTGCGGTCCAGGGGGTACCGAGGGCTCTGAGCCGGACTGCCCGGGAGCGGGATGCGCTGTCTGGTTGCTCCGTGCTGCTCTCTCCATCGGTCTGACTTGAGCCCGGGGCTCACGGGGGGAGGAAGAGGAAGTGCTGCAGAAATAAATGGAAGCCACGAACCACATCCGAGAATTGTGAGGGAACTACACCCTAATTCTGTGTTTCTCTGTGTGTTGTCATCATGTTTTCAGATGACATTTCTCCCTTCATGCCCTTTGGGCACTCTCTTTGCCCAATGAACCACAGCCTATCTCATCCACACCTTAAGTTGGGGGACAGAAGGTGGCTTTTATCCATTCTCTCCTGCCTTGGACATCTTCCTCATGATGGGTGACAAGAGGAGCAAGAGGAGCAAGACCCTTTGCTCTTGTTCCGTGCAGGGGGGTGGACAAAATGACCTCCAGAGTTCCCTTCAAACTTCAACCAGTCTGTGAATGTTGGCTTAGGAAGACCCTGAGGATGAGGAAGGTGATTGAAATTATCCTCCACTGGGGAGACAGTAGCAGGGATGAAACACGGCGATGGCCTTGACCATTTGTTTTCCACAATGGGAAGCATTTTATGGGAACGCAGGTGGGATGTAAGGGGTGGCCTTCGCTTATCACTGTCGGGGTAGTTTCCGCTCCCGAGAAAGCAAAAGGAGGCCCTTGAGGGGAAAAGCTGGAAGTTACCTTTCACAACACCGCTGAGGAAGGACCAAATCCACTGCACCTCCACTTATCTCCTCTGTAGTCACGAGTACAGTTCCCTGTGTCATTTTCCTACGGCACTGGATCATTAGTGTTGAGCGCTCATCTCCAGCGAGGTGACCTCGGCTGCGATGGTGGCCTCAGGATCTTCCCTGCAGAAGTGAAACATTCACTGCCTTGTTTACAGGAGCTGTGTAAGAGGAAGAAGAGGTGGTAGCCCTCCCCTGTGGCTCCAGATGAAATGTTCAGACCAAGTGTGGGACTGGATGGTGAAAAAAAAGCAAATATATACCTTTAGGGTTCCATTCTTCCTTCCTCTTTAACCACCTAGGTTTCAATGACACATATCTAGGTCTTGAAAAGCATCTGTAGAGAGAACTGAGCCTGGTGACCTCAAAACAAGGTTTTTCAAGAAAAATGAATGCTGCTGTCATTGTGCTTCATTAAATTCAGGGTAATGGAAGGCCTGCGACCTGGAGGAAAGTACCTGTGGATAGAGGGAGGTGTGATGGAAGAACAGAGCTGTCCAGGACAGTGGAGAGAGAGCCCTACTGTTGCGTAGCTTACCTTTAATCCTGATGGCTTTGCTCTTCACGGACCAGACTGCTCCGAGCCCATTGATTATGGTGTTGGTGCACGTGTGTGGTCCACCATCCTTTGGCTGTGTGATGCTGAAGCTGCAGGTACAGGTCCAAATGTCCACAGCCCATCCACTTTTTGTTCTCCTTAGATCAGAAAATGACAAATCAGAAGGAGAGAGTGTGCACAGTGAGATGGTCCATTTTCTCTGTGTTCAGAGAGTGCAGAAAGGCCTGGGAAGGAAGTTGGACATACAATTCATAGGAAGATAGACTTGTTCACCAGGGATCAGAGCAGAAATCCCTGTCCATGGGACTACTTGGTGCACGCATACTGGATCACACATTTGAGGGAAGGGTAAACTCAGCTTGCAGGAGCTGCCTTGACATAGAACTCTCTCCCCTGTATGACTCATTAATTCGCTGACAGAAAACAAGCTGTTGTGTTGCTTGCATCAGCACAAATTCCAGCGCTCTCATACTTTAAAAAAAACACAGAAGAAGAACAGCGGTAATGAAAACCAGAAGTTTTCTTGCACTGCGACTTCTGTTTTTTCTCAGGGTGGACAAGAGATAAGAAATCAGCTCTAAGTCCCACAAAAGTCCCACAACCCCATCCTGTGCCAGTCCCTAGCTGCACAACAAGCTCTTGCACAACTTTTTTTTTTTTAATCTGCATTGAAAGCTTGAAACCAGATAGGTTAATTCCAGTTCCTCAAAGACAGAGCTACTTGTGACTAACACTCACAGTCCTCGAGGTGAGGTCAGACCTCTAGGACACAAGCAAGAAAATCTTGCTGTTACTGTAAGGTCAAGGGAACAGCTCTTCTGCACCTTCTGCTGTGGTTTGACACCGACAGGCAGCCAAATGCCACCACAACCCTTCTCTCACTCCTCAAAGGGGAAGGGGGGGGGGGAAATACAACGAAAAAGGGCTCAAGGGTTGAGATAAGAACAGGAACATCACTCAACAATCATCATTATGGGCAAAACAGACTCAGCATAGGGAGATCAGTGTAACTTATTGCAACAGAATGGAGCAATGTGAAAGTAAAAGCAAACTGAAAACACCCTCCCCACTTCCCCAGCACCCACTTCCACTTCTTCACCCCGAGTGGCACAAGGGAACGGGGAATTGGGGTTGTGGTTAGCACAGAACACTTCATCACCTGCCATGGTCAGCGTAAAGCACGTCATCATCGCCTCCAATGTGGGATCCCTCCCAGGGGATGCCTCCTTCCCGAGCTGATCCCGTGGGGGCTCTTCTTCCCATGGAGTCCATCCGTCAGGAGCAAACCGCTCCAGCCTGGGTCCCCCCATGGGTTCCTTCCCCTGCAACGGTTCCTCTGGGCTCCTTTGTGCATGCAGACTCTGTTTTATCACATAACAATTCAGCCAGTTCATTGCAATAAGCCTTTCTGATAACTCACACGGGTTATAACCCCTCTCCAGAGTGCTGTGAGGAGGCGGGGGTAGGACTCAGCAGTCTAAAAACACCACCTGACAAAAAAATAACAGCTGGGGAGAGATGAGCAGGGTCCACCTTGGAAGAGAGAAAGCTTGACAAGGAGATGCAAGAAACGTGGGCCCCCGACAACCTCAAGCAGCGGCTAGGACGTTGCTTCTTCACGCCGTGCAGCGTTCCACTGCACACTGGGATAGCTGGAAGGCCAAAAATAGGTAGCATTTGTAAAGAGGGAGATTCGAAATCAAGCAGAGTTTTAATGTGTAGCAGCATGTTGTGTCTGAGCCGATAGCATCGTCATCTCCCCCATAACATCATCGTCACCTCCCCCATAACATCGCCATCTCCCCCATATCATCATCTCCCCAACACATACAAACACAGAGGAAGATGAGAACTCACCGGACTCCAGGCTGCTGCTGTCTAACACTTGTGTTTCCCAAAGCTTAGCTCAGAGGACATCACAGGGTTAAATCCCAGCTTCGCCTTCCCCAGCTGCAGGAATGGTTTAAAATAAAAAATAATAAAATAAAAATAAGAACGGGGGATTGTCCAGTGACACAGATGGGACGTGCTAAGTCTCTAGCTAGCCGAGGCTGTCAGGAAAGAGATAGAAGCAGTGATACTCTGCTTCTATCTAAACTCTGCTTTCTATCTAAAAAGACAGAACTTTTTAAGGACTAGTGTTGTGGTTTAACCCAGCAAGCAGCTCAGCACCTCACAGCCGTTTGCTCACTTCCCTCCCATCACAGAGGGATAGGGGACAGAACAGAATACAAAAGCAAGAAAGGAAAAAAAAAAAGTAATAGCTCATGGTTTGAGATAAAGACAGTTTAAAAGGGCAGAAAGGAAGGGGAAAAATAATGATAAAGGAATATACGAAGCAAGTGATGCACAGTGCAATTGCTCACCACTCACCGACCGATGCTAGACCCCAAGCACTGTTCCAGCTACTGGGAGGAAAATTAACCCGATCCCAAGTGAAATCAGGACGGATGGTCAGAGTGACTCCAAGCGCAGGGCAAACTGACTGCTGCCTTCGCAGTAACTTCAGCAGGTCCTTGCGGGAAGGTTCTGTCTTGCCTTGCTTTGCAGCTATGGCAGTGGGAGACGCTGAAGAAAAATCTTCCTTCGGCCACCGTGTCTTTGAAGCCTGGTGTGGAGTGGAAGGAAGCCTGGGGTCTCATAGCTACCCTTTTCCTGAAGCCCTCCTGAAATAAGGTGGAAAAGAAACAGCTCTTCCATATCCAAATCGTTCCTTTGCCAGCTGGACCCATGGGTTAAGATGCGCTGCTCCTCAAGGAGTTTGGGGTTCTCACATGCAAGACTGGCTCACTTGACTTTGTGTAGGCAAACCTTAAGTATTCACACAGAAATGCCCTGCTCCTCCTCGTCTTGGCCAAAAGGACTCCCTGATCACCTCCTGGGGCTAAGAAGACCTCGAGGAGGTGCCACTGGGTTGCCTGGAAGAAGCAACAGCCGACTGCATCCTTGTGAGCGATGACTGAGGTCAAAGCAGCAAGGCAATGCCCAGGGCACAGTGCCTTCTGTCTTCTTGTATAGGAAGGGAAACTCAGCCCTATGGGGCAGGCCTGGTTAACACCACGCTCATCCACAGAGGAGGTGCTGTGAAAAATCAGAAATGAGGCTGAATTTCAGAGGCAAGCAAAAAAACAGGTTTAATGGGAGCATTGTGGGTTAGGTGTGAGATAGAGCAGACGCACAAATCAACCCTGAGGCTCTTCTCTGAGCCAACAGCACGTCTAGACTGAAATGTGAAATAGTCACAACCCTAAGACCCAGAGACCTCCTCTGCCATGATCCCGAGGCTGTGCACAAGCAAACACAAATACACACACTTCAGGAAGGAGGATGGAAAGACACACCTTCCCATGAAACCCGCAAGACCTAAACACAACATCCAGCTTTAACTGGTAAGACGCAAGGCACGGGGTTGTGCACAGAGGGAAGGAGTAGCCAAGTACTTCCAGTTCACTGCTTCTGTCTCTTGGGGACACTGAGGCAGACAATGAGGAATCAGGCAGGGCCCAACGGAATGGATTGCCTTGGCAAAATAGAGCAAAACCTCTAAGGGTTCTTCTTCTAATTCATCTTGTTAGTCCATCCGGAATCCTTCTTCCAGATCTGCAAATGAGGGAAGTAACAGCATCAAAAATTGCTTCTCTTTATTCTTGGACCTCTAAGGGAAATCAGTTTGGGGTTCAAATAAGAGAGGAGGGTGAGAAGTGATCCTGTTCAAGCTCTGTCCAGAACACCCTCCCCGAAAAGGAAGCTGAAGTAACAGTCAAAATGAAGGATTTTTTTTTTGGCAAAGAAAATGAAGTCCCAGGATCATAAGAAGTAGTGTGGTGCAATAAAAATTAAATATTTACCTCTTTTCTTCTTGAGGCGGTGGGAGAAGAAAAAGATGAGGCCATTGATGGTAAAGAACGAGCCACCAACAAGGATCTCTCGAACCCAGCCGATTATCTGGCCTGGGGAGGAACCAGTGGTGACTTTGCCATGATGACTCTTACAACGAGCAAGCCCATCTATAACTACCCACATCTCGGAGGGATGGAGGATAAAAGAAAGAAGGTCTAGAAGGAGGTCCTAGAAAGCCATGGTCTCATCAGAAAAGCCATGTAAGGCGATGAGACTCTTTTCACTGAGATTTTCTTCCCCAGTATTTCTCATATTTTTTGTTGATAAGAGCATGGGCAGATATGGCAATAAGCTCGTTTAGTGCCGGACACAGAGACTGAGGTAGCGAGATGGATGGTCATATAACAGGAGGGGATGGAGATGACACTCACGAATGAATTCATAGGCAAACACATGCAGAATAAATTAACTGATGATAGGTCAGTAGTTATTAGAGGTTTTAGTGAGGAAGGGTTGGAAAACTCACGTTTCACGTAGACATTGACCCAGGGGCTGCTCTCGGAGCGAACGGCACGTCCAGACTTAAATACAAAATAGGCACAACTGTAAGACCCGGAGACCTCCCTTCCTGTGATCCTCAGGTTGTAGCTGTAGTTTTGCAGTTTCACAACTGGGATGGAGATTGCAAGTCCAAAGTCCCCATAGTACTGGAATTCCCTTATATAGAATGAAGAAAAGGGGACGGTGCAGAGGAGCTTCACATTGTTTCCGTATCTGTAGACTGGCTGCTGAGGATCCAGGGACAAAACCGGGGCCACTGGAGCACCTGGGGGGAAGAGCAAACGAAACCTGCTACCTATTGACATGAGGATTTGTGCACAAAACCCATTATTTTTTCCAATGTCGTACTTCAGATTTGACAAAGGGAGTAGACAAGTTAATTCTTTGGAATATTACTGGGATTTACAGAACCTTTTACTAAAGATCAGCTCTTGTGGGAGTCATTCATCGCTCTTTTTTCTACATGTCTTGAACTATGAGAAGAGAAGCACAGACCCACAGACCTCAGAGATAAGAATTCAGAGCAACTCAGTTTCTTTGTATTCACCAAAGTGCAGAAAATAAGTATTTTCACATGACCAAAGAGGAAGGCATGTGATACACCCCAAACCCTAAGGAAAGGCTTGGGGAGGCTCAGTGCCATGAGACCTCTTGGAGGTGACAGAGCTGTTAGGCTACCCTATTCCTGACTGCTCACAGAAACCCAGGAGCATAAAAGGAGCTTGTGAGAAGGCAGAGACTCAAAGCAACATCATCTAGAGACGACACAAGACCCACGCACCCTGAACATTAATTGAAAGAGGAAGGCTCCTATTGGAAGGAATTTCTCGTCCAGCATCCTTCACCCAGTACATGCACGTGTACTGCATGGCAGACGCTTTTGCAGCTGTGAGCTGGAACCAGGCAACTGTGTGAGAGTAGGAAGCAAGTGCGTAGACTTGGTCCCCACTTTGATTGAAGAACTGAAATCCATCTACAGTCTTCATCGTCGGAGCCACGCATATGAAAGCAACGCGTTCCCCTTCGTAGTAGACATCGTAACTGGGGTCTGTGGAGAGCACAGGGACTGGCAGAGGGTCTGGGAAAGAAAAGTAAGGATTTAGAGGATGGGAGGGAATTTTCAAAGTGGAAAAGGAAAGTGAGACATCCCTTTCCTCTCCATTTCACAAAATGCAATCCAACTCCACCTCGTTGCCAAAGAGTCGGTTTAGTTGGAGAGCATCTCACAACAGGTAAAATTGTTCTTACCAGCAGAGGATACAGCAAGTGAGAGCACCTGGAGGAAAGCTGTAAGAGACAGGTATTGAAGGCTTTGAGATGACAGGACTAGACAGAGGAGGCTGCAAAAAAGGAAGAAAATAAGTCACTTACACAGCAGCTGTGCGAGAAAATATTGCATCATTGTGACCAAAACCGTCTTGGAGAAAAAAAGATGGGCGTCCAGCCAGCTTATATTTCAGACCCTATGAAGTCCTGCCCCTTTGGGGAATCAGCTGAGAAGGCAGCCACTCCCCAGCACTACATATTCATGGTTCGCTGCTGTGCTGCTGTGGCATGGAAAGCCTGGATGGATCACGGAGCAAACCAAGTGCACTATGCCACAGTCCCTTCATAGACACTGGAGAGGGCATGGCAACTGCAGGTTATGATCCTGATCCTCCATTTCTTGTGTTTTGTGAAAATTTCCCTCGGGGTGGATACCAATCCCATCCAGAGGTGGGTTCTGGGCTTGGCTATCTGTTCTCCTAGCTACTCCACCTGGCTAGTGCAAGGTTTTCTCCCTCTCCATAGGATGACCACCAGAAATTTAACATCCTAATGAGCAACCATTCTTTCTCCACCATCCATCTACCCATTTACCCACCCACCGGCAGCTTTGTGTTCATCTACCTCTACACACCATCACTCAGACAAATTCAGCCATCTGTATTGCTCAGTTTCTTCTACACACTCTGCTACTTGGTTCCATGTTTCTCAATGCAGACTCGTATCGCCAGGTACGTGCAGATGTTGAATTTGTGAGGGCTACTAAGCCAGCATGGGTCACTAGCCCCAAATGCCTAAACTATAACCTCAAATGGCCTAAAATATTACCACTTTAGGCA
Source organism: Anser brachyrhynchus (assembly GCF_964034855.1). Taxonomy (NCBI): domain Eukaryota; kingdom Metazoa; phylum Chordata; class Aves; order Anseriformes; family Anatidae; genus Anser; species Anser brachyrhynchus. Next base: position 7,883 of record NW_027663887.1, read on the forward strand.
ATGAACAAGATGTCCCATCTTCAGGTGTCATCACGTGTCTGCCCAGGACCAGCCCAGGGACAAATTTTTATCACAAAGACTAACGTGGCTTCTAAAAACCTTCACTCAGTGACCACCCTCTTAAGCAACCTCTGCACTGAAGGCACTCGTTCTTTCAAAACCAGGCCTTAGCACCCTTTTTTGATGTTTGAGTTCCTAATCCTTAATGGTGCAAGGGGATTCATTCAAATTCAAGCTGAAAAAAGCAAATCAATTGCCCAAATTGATTTCAGCCTGCCCAGGTCTGCTGAAGAGCAACACAGCTGCCACAGTCAGCTGCTGGACTCCAGTAAGTCCTAGAGGCAGAAACGACATCAAACTTGGAGGATTATTTTTAATTACAGGTTGAAAGGCCTTGGTTTGGGAAACGAGAGGTGATTTTTGGTTGCTGGTTTAATTGAAAAAAAAAATAATTATGTATCAACTGCAACGAATCTGAAGAAAATTCATGTGATGCTGAGGCTTCCTTTGGAAAAAAATATCTACAAAAATCAACTTATCTTTTAGCTACATACAACATATGTTGGATGAGATTATTTCTTCTGTTAAAGTGATTTGATGACTGCCAAGCAATTGACTGATATCAGCACTAGGAAGCAGTATCTTGAATTTACAGAAATGGGGCTGCTGGAGTCTGTAAGGGTTTGAGAAGGCAAGTTCTCATGGGTCCTAAGAGAGGAGAAAGGAAGAGGTGAGCTGGGCTTCAGGCTAGGATGAGCTGAAGGATAACTGAATCAAATAAAAGCTTACAGAAATCAATATCTGGGGTTTCTGGCCAGCTGCAAGGATTACAGAAGAGTCTGAGGAGCAGTGGTGGGCTGACCCTGGCTGGCAGCTAAGCCCCACGCAATGCTTGCCATGAGAAAAGAGACTAGGAAGAGCAGAACTGACAAAAGTTATGGGTCAAGATTTGAAATGTTCAATAAGCAAAGGAAAGAGGAAGAAGGAATTAAAAAACTAAGCACAGGTGGTGCAAAGGAGATTGCCCACCACCTCCCACTTATCCTTCACCCTGGGGTTGCCCCTCGCTGCCAACCCCTTGCCACGTCACCCCAACACAGACCCCCAAACTTTGGATGCTTGGACCATTAAGGTGGGGGCTGGAACCTAAAAGAAGGTTTTGAGTCCGAAAAATGAGGGTCGGGGCCCTCAAAATGCAGCTGTGGGTGCGCAATGGAAAGCTTTGAAATCCCAAACCAAAGCTCTGATCCCAAAAAATGGGGGTGTGGACCCTACCGTGATGCTTTGGGGCCCTGAGATGAGGTTTAGGGTCTGACAACGAGCCTTTGCTCCCTCAGAAGTCTCATTATACCCTACAAATGAGGCCATGTCTGCTTGAAGGAGGGCTTGGGGCTTCCTGTGGAGATTCAGCACCAAAAAATGAGGCTCTGGGACCTAAAGAGAAGGGTTTGGGCCCTAAATAGGAGGCATTAAGCTTTAAAACTGAGGGTGGAAGCCCTTAGAAGGATGTTTTGGACCCCAAAATGAGGTAGCCAAAGCACTGGTGTGCCATCAGCACTGTTTTGGGCACAAATCCAGAACGGCACCACAAGAGCCAATGTGACGAAAATTAACCCTAATTAATTATCCCTCGTGAGGTGAAATAAATAACAAACTGGACTGCACAAGTCCCATTCCTGCCCCCTTGGCACCTGCAGCCGCCTGCCCCAAGTCAGCCAGATGCAAATCCTTGTTTATAAGCACTGCCTTGTCATGTCCCAACGAAAATAGCTCTTTGGGGAAAATAAAAATAAAAATTAAAGCAAACTCAGAGCAAAATAAAGAGAGCAAACTTGTCAGCACTATGGTTTTTTATTTGGTTTGGTGTCTTTTTTTTGCTAATGTGAAAAAAGCAAGCGACCTCCAGACCTCAACCGCCACCGGCCTCCAAACTGAACACGTCAGCCCTGGCGTGAGCTGCAGGGATCGCCCAGCTGCCAACATCTCCACCTCTCACCAGCAAACTTCCCTTGCTCAGTGGAGAGAGGGCAGCACGTCCCACGGCCTCTGGCTTCTCTCCTTCTGCTTCCTGGCATAACAGCTTGGGCTTGGGCACCTTGAGAGTGATCCGAGTGCCGTGGGCCAGCAGGGTCCTGAGCCCAGCAGTGTGAGCTCAGCGCTGAACGAACACCGTGAAGGATGCGGTCGTCTGGCGTGGGTTTTGATCTGACCACTGATTTCTGCTGAAAGCTGCCTCCACGTGCAGAGCATCTGGACGTGACATCCTCCGTAAGAGGGAGAACATGCATGGAGGTGCACATCCCTTCATTTAACCTCCACCAGTAATGCTGTAGAATGAAGTCTGAACGGAGGCAGGACGGAGACATTTAAATTCTTTAAGTGCAGTTTTGTCTGAGGCATATCATTCTTATACAGACTTTAAATTTGTTTCCCCCTCTAGTCTGGAATGAAATAGCCCTGGTCTGACCCTAAGCCAAAAACCGCACCAAAAATAGGAAGCAGACCAACTAAGAGCTCACTTCCTAAGTCACCACACCAGAAAGAAATGGGCAGCACTGACATTTCACACCCAGATCCATTTTCCACAAGATCACATGAAGTAATATGCCCACAAGGATCCTTTTCCTCTTTCATCTCAAGGATCCACAGAGCGCCCACCACCTGTCCGTCCCGGTGGGATCGCCCCTGGCCTCCCACCAACCAACATCAGTCCTCCTGGGTTGGGCATGGGGGGCGTATGCATGGTCCCCGACGTGCTGGAGATGCAGTCCTGGGATGGAGGAGAGCAGGGCTTCCACACCAGCCTCACCTCCCTGCAACAGCCCTGATCCCAGCACGGCTTGGGCTGATTGCAGAGCCACAGCCCCCATGGAAAACTTCCTCCTGATACTGGTGAGACCGCATTGTGAACAAATGAGAACTCAAGCATCTTTCGCAAGACATTCTTTATGATTTCCACCATCTCGCTCCTTGTGGTCCAAAGACTGATGGATCTCTGGAAAACAAGAGAAACGCTTCTGAGTCAGCACTGCCACTTTTTGGAGCTCTTTGCCCCCACGCAGACCCCGGGCATGGCTTCAGGCCACAACAGCGAGGGCAGGGCCGCCATTTCCCTCCCTCTCTTTACCCCTTCACCAGACCCCGGCCAGCAGCAGGGTTTTGCTCCTAAGCTCTGCCAGGCCCACCCAAAAAGCCCTTCTCTTCCCAACACGCCTCCAAAGCAGCACCCAGCTGCAGACAAACCCTCTCCCCTCTGGCCGTGAGCAGCCTCCTGCTTTGTTAGGCCTTCCCCGCGCTGACAGGAGACGTGGCCTGGTGTGTCTGCGTGTCAGCAGAAGGGAGGACAGCACTGCAAAAGGAGGGACTTGTGTCTAACGGCTGCAGGGAACGCAGCCATTCCATCGACCAGCACCGAGGGGGCTCCCAACAGCCCCCACTGCCCCCAAAACTCTGCCTTCCTACAAGGAGACAGCACCCAGCAGTGACTCAAATGTGAACCTACAGCTTCTCCCTGCCACCGCCTCAAAGGAGGTTGGAGCAGGGTAGGGATCGGTCTCTTCTCCCACACAACAAGCAACAGGCCAAGGAAATGGCCTCAAGTTGCACCAGGGGAGGTTAAGGTTGGATATTAGGAAACATTTCTTCACTGAAAGCCTTGTAGGGCATTGGAACAGGGGCCCGGGGATGTTGCTGAGTCGCCATCACTGGAGGTATTCAAAAGATGTGGGGATCTGCTGCTTACAGACATCGTTTAGTGGCAGACTTGGCAGTGCTAGGTTCACGGTTGGACTTGATCAACTCCGATCAACACTTGATCAACAGTCAGAGGTCTTTTCCAACCTAAATGCTCCTATGGTTCTTCGAATCCCATACCTGTCCGGCCACCTCCAGAGGAACGATCTCTCCTCAGGGCACTGCAAGCCCTGATCAGTGTGGCCAGGGCCTCTCCGTCCTGGTGATCCCTGGTCTGCCCTTTGGTGGATGGGGCTGCAGTGACACGGGCGCTTCGCACAGCGGTGGCAGCGGCTGGGGGCTCTTTGTGCTGTGTGCTGACAGCACCTTCTTCTGAGGTTCTTTCATCAGCGACCAGAAAGACTCGGGCCTCGATTTTAGCAGCTGCGCTGCCTCGCCTCTTGGTGGCTGTAGTTTGAAGACGTTGAAAGTGGGTTCTTCGGGGAGGCTGGCCTCCGAGCTCGCTGGCGACAGTATGGTTATGACAGGGACTGTCAGCGTGGTGGGCTCTCGAGGGTGGGAGTGCCTTCTTGCAGCTGTCTTCAGCATTTTCGCTTCACAGAGAAATTTCTCTGCTCCTTCCCCTCCGAACCTCCAGCCTTTGGCTGCCTTTGCTCGGCCCAGGTCTCCTGCTTGGCCTCCGCCTGCAGATTTGCCCTGTGGTGGGCCTCTGCCCTTCTGAGGAAGCTGCTCCGGGATCGCTGGTAGCTTGCTGAAAGGAAAATCCAGGTCAGCTCTGCCTGAGTGAGCGACGGCTTTGCGGCCACAGCCTGCGCCCCCCAGGCAGTCCCCATGGCTGGGGGGCTCCCGGCAGCCCCATCCCACCCCTCCACTCCCTCCATCCTCACGTGAACAAGGCCGTCCTCTGCTTTATCTCCGCCTTTTCCCACTGCTGAGAGGCCACTTGTGTTGTCATCTGTGAGCGGCTGAGGGACAAAAATCCCACTGGAATTGTGAAGGAAAGACATCGTCAGCATCACCACAGAAGAGATTTTCCCCACAGATCACAAAAGCGGGCAGCCCACGCTGTGGAAAGGAGCCAGAAGCTGCTTTACCTTTCTCGCCCTGCCCGAGAGCTGGCAAAGCTCCTTCCTTCTTCTGCATGTCACCATCATGGGCCTTGAGATGGCCTCTGCGTGGTGGTGGTTTGGGCACACTCTCCATTTCAAACCTGGCACAAGGAGAAGAGATTGACATGACCCATGGCACCACCAGCCCTTGCCGCTTCCCATGCTCACCCGCTCACGGAGACATTTTCACGTTGTCGTAAAGGCCCCGTCCCCAAGGACTGTCCTGAGGAATGGGGTCACCCAGCAAAGAAGCCCAGCCCTCGATGGGAAGCAGACGTTGCCTGAACTCCTCCGTCTGTCCCACTAGATCTACCTCACAGCAATTACCGCAGCATGGGGACACCAACAGCAGTTGCTGCCCTGTGTCCCCATGGCTGGGCACCCATGAGGGCAAAGGAGCAAATGCTACTGAACCGGAGCAGCGGCCACAGCCGCAAACATACTTACTCAGGAAAGATGATGACACGGCCAGAGAAGGTCAGGGAGGCCACGGGTTCCAGCCGGGACACCACCATCTCCAACAACTCGGGGACCTGCAGTGGAGGAGCATGGAGATGGCAAATGTCCCTTGCCTGGCCTCCACTCGGTCCTGGAGGAGCCCAGGGCAGCGGGAGCCGGCAGGACCGCAGCTCTTGGCCACCCCAAGAGGCTTGCCAAGAGATCCAACCCAAGAGGTATGGGTGGGCCAAGGGCAGGCATTGCTGCTGCCCCCTTGTGAGGCTGCCCAGGCCGTGGGGAAAACAAAACCCTCACCTTTTTGAGGTTCTCCTTCCCAGACAACATCTCCAAGAATTCGTAATAGAATTTCATTTGCACCTTTGTGCCTTCGATAAGGAGCACCCCCAGGTCCCTCAGGACGAGGGCGATGTTCTCCCCCTTCCCCAGGCAGTGAGAAATGAGGGACGTGGTGCCTCGCATGTAGCCCTCCACCTTCTTCCAGGACACGGAGGCAGCAGCAGCCACCTCAGCAAATTTGAGGGGTTCCAGCTCCTTGTGGCCTGGAAAACCAAACAAGAGGGATGGAGTCGGTCACCCGCAGCCCTTCCTCGCGTGTTCCCCAGGTGCTGCTCATTGCAGTCATCACCCAGAAAGGTTTCGGTTTGGGACCTGCTCCGTGCAGGGGACGCTTTGCTTTTTTTTTGGGAAGCATCTCAGAACCAGGGAGGGGATCATCCATGCAGCAAGGGATTCATGCACCCTCTTACCTGGCAGGTACTCCTTGTTGTCCGTGAGGTTGTGAGAAACTATAAGGTTCCTGGCCAGGTAGAACACAGGCTTCAGGAAAATTATTGTCTCATTCCCAACCTTGACCCATCTGGGGACAACATCAAAGGAGCCAAGGGCAGGAATACGGACACCCTGCAAGTGGAAGAGAACAGAAGGGCCGAAGGTTAAGGATCAGCTGGAGGAAGAGCCAGAGGTGGTCCCATCCAGGGACAGTGCTTTAGGTCCTGCTGTGCCCTTCCCGCTGTTGGGAGCCAGGCTGAGGGGATCCAGGGGCTTCCAGCGACAGCCCTGAGATACCACACCACCTACCACAAGCAACACCGCACTTGTGCGATACCTCTTGGTCTCTTGGTGGGGACTTTTGGGGTGGGTTTCCTGCTTCTGAGGAGGGGAACAAGGGGGACGTGGGTGCCAACCCACCTGGTGAAGCAAGAGGTGCTCCTGGATGTAGACAGACACTGCATCCCAGACAGCTTTTCGATCTGGAAGACAAAGAAAATCAGGTCACGCTCTGCGTCTGGTGGCTGCCACCCTCCCAGCACCCCCAGCCCCGCGTTTTGGTGGCGGATGAAAAGAGCCATCACATCTCCGGCCCCAAACAGAGACCTCCCCAGAGATGACCACAGAGCCGGGTCCTCCCCACGGAAAGCCCCAAATGTGGGTCAGCCACACTCCTGCGGTGCCGGGTTTGCCCGTACCTTTGGCAGTGGTTTTGGGCATCAAGCATCCGTGCTTCATCCCATCCCAGAAATCCATCTGGGTCCGCCTCACGCAGGCGGGTTTCACATTGTCAGCGAAGGTCACTCGCAGGCTCATCCCTGCGCTCGTCCTCCGGACAATCCAGGATGCAGGACCCGGCGCCCACCTCCCCCTTTTGTACCCCCCCCAGCCAGGCCGTGTCACGGGGCCACTGTGACACCGCCACCGCTCTGCTGTGACACGGCCACCGCTGACATGACGACCAATGACATCACCACCAGCAAAAAAAAAATGAGCGTTTGCACTAAGTAATGGGAGATTGTGCCCAAAAATCAGGTTTTGGACACTTCAGCAGAGGATGTGGACCCTAGAAATTAGCTGTCAGTCTACAAAATTGAAGTTTTTGACACAAAGAATGGGGTTTTGGACGTTGTAAAAGAGAAGTTGGCCCCTCTAATATGCTCTGAAGCAGCAGGAGAGGCTTTTGAACTGAAAAAGTTGGGTTTGGACATTATATGGCTGCTTTCCACTCTCAAAATGAGGCTTTCAGCTTTCCACATTGGTGTTGAGACTCTAGATACTACAAATTGGGCTTTGGCACTTCAGTGTGGGGTTTAAACACTTAAAGGAGGGCATGGGCCATAGAAACAAGGGTTTCAGCCCAAACCATTTGGGCACTCAAAAGCAGTGTGTGGTCACCACAAGGAGGGCTCTGACTCCCCAGTAGGCCTCTGGGCCCTAAAATGAAGCTCCGCACTCCGAAGGCCAGGCCAGGGGCACTCCAAAAGGCTCCCCCATTTCTGCCACCTCCCACCTCGGCTCCCCCATTTCTGCAGGCCCCTGGCATGGCTGCCAGGACACGGCCTGAGGAGGGGAAATGGAGGAAGAACCAGCCCAGGGAGGGCTGTTTCAGGGAGGTCCCAGCCGACTGGCAGCCAGCAAATGTGATGCCCATCTACAAGAAGGGCCAGAAGGAGGATCCGGGGAACTGCAGGCCTGTCAGTGTGACCTCGGTGCCAGGGAAGCTCATGGAGCAGATTATGAAACTGCCCATTCCCAAAAGAAGGCTTTGACCTTTCAATACTGGTGTTTCAACCCAAAATGAGACTCCAGGTACTTTGAATGAGGCTTTGGGAGTTCAACATGAGGGGCTGAACAGTTGGAGGCCTTGTGCCGTAAAAAGGAGGGTTTCAGACCAAAGCATTAGGCCTTTGACCCTCAGGCCCAAAACATCAGGCTTTGACACTCCAGCTGTGGCTACAGCTTGAGAAGAAAAAGAGGGATTATGGCCTTGGGAAGAAGGGGCAGGTCACTTATGAGGACTACAAAGATGTTTTGAGGCTGGGCAGGGACAAAATTAGAAGGGCCAAAGCCCAGCTTGAGCTCAATCTGGCTATTGCTGTTAAAGACAATCAAAATGTTTTTAGCAATACGTAAATAAGAAAGGGAGGACTAAGGAGAATCTCCATCCTTTATGTTATGTGGAGGGAAACAGAGACAGGAGATAATGAAAAGGTGGAGGTGCTTAATTCCGTCTTTGCCTCAGTATGTACCAGCAGGATCAGTTGTTCCCTGGGTACTCAGCCCCCCGAGGGCTACTCCATTTAGATGCGTGCAAGTCGATGGGGCTGGATGGGATCCCTCTGAGGGTGCTGAGGGAGCTGGCAGAAGTGCTCGCAAGCCACTCTCCATCACTTGTCAGCAGTCCTGGCTATTGGGGAGGTCCCAGTTGACTGGCGGCTAGCAAATGTGACGCCCATCTACAAGGAGGGGCAGGAGGAGGATCCGGGGAACTGCAGGCCTGTCAGTCTGACCTCGGTACCAGGGAAGCTCATGGAGCAGATTATCCTGAGTGCCACCACATGGCACTTACAGGACAACCAGGCGATCAGGCCCAGTCAGCATGGGTTTATCAAAGGCAGGTCCTGACTGACAAACCTCATCTCCTTCTACAGCAAGGTGACACGCTCAGTGGATGAGGGAAAGGCTGCGGATGCGGTCTACTTAGACTTCAGAAGGGCTTTTGACCCCATTTCCCACAGCTTTCTCCTGGAGAAAATGGCTGCTCCAGGCCTGGATGGGTGTACGCTTCGTTGGGTTAAAAACTGGGCCCAAAGAGTCGTGGTGAATGGGGTTAAATCCAGCTGGAGGCCGGTCACTGGTGCTGTCCCCCAAGGCCCAGTATTGGGGCCAGCTTCTGGCCCCTCTAAGTATGCTCTGAAACAGCAGGAGAGGCTTTAGACCCCCCCAAAAAGGCAGGTTTGGACCTTATATGGCTGCTTTCCACTCTCAAAATGAGGCACTGAGCTTTCAATGTTGGTGTTTGAACCCAAGAATGAGACTGGGGATACTCAGAATGAGGCTTTGGAACTTCAAAGTGGGGGGTTGAGACACTTAAAGGAGGGCTTGGGCCATAAAAGTGGGTTTCAGCCTAAACGGAGGAAGTGCTTACTGCCTTCTTTGTTCCCCACGCGCTGCTCGTTGCAGCCATCACCCAAATTGCCCCAGCTTTGGGCTGGCTCCATGGACCTGGCTTTTGAGCACGGAGGCGATGCCCCGTGTGCCCCGGCCGTGCAGCCAGCAAGGTTTCATCCACCGCCTTACCTGGCAGGCTGCCCTTAATTATCCACGCGATTGTTCGTGCCTGCTCGATCAGTGGCCAGGTCACAGGCCCCTTTTGGGAGCACACCCAGACACCCAGCTCTCTTTTGGGGACAGCTAGATGTCCCTCTGGGGACACCCAAACCCATTCTGGGGAAAGCTGTGGGCCAGCGTCCCTTTTTGGGGATCCCTAAAATGAAGCTCCGCACTCCGAAGGCCAGGCCAGGGGCACTCCAAAAGGCTCCCCCATTTCTGCCCCCAGAATGCCCCCCATTTCAGCAGCAGGGTTTTGCTCCTAAGCTCTGCCAGGCCCACCCAAAAAGCCCTTCTCTTCCCAACACGCCTCCAAAGCAGCACCCAGCTGCAGACAAACCCTCTCCCCTCTGGCCGTGAGCAGCCTCCTGCTTTGTTAGGCCTTCCCCGCGCTGACAGGAGACGTGGCCTGGTGTGTCTGCGTGTCAGCAGAAGGGAGGACAGCACTGCAAAAGGAGGGACTTGTGTCTAACGGCTGCAGGGAACGCAGCCATTCCATCGACCAGCACCGAGGGGGCTCCCAACAGCCCCCACTGCCCCCAAAACTCTGCCTTCCTACAAGGAGACAGCACCTCAGAAAATAGGAAAAGTTATTAAATGTTTGGTAAGTCTCTAAGAGGAGGTAATGGAGTACTTTGTTTAAAATGGGGTTCCTGTCCAACACTGATTCTATACCTAAGGGTAAAAGTTTTCATGTTCCTTTCACTGGTGTTTGATGTATAATATGGGTATGTTGAAAACTAAGCGAAAGACATGCTAAAATCTCCTGTACTTCTCGCAAAAGGCAGAATGTGAAAGTGTGGAAGCTGTTTGCTTTCCTGAGATGGTGAAGAAATAGTAGACATTCTTTCTGTACCTTCAATCAATTAAATGTTTAAATTACTGTATGTTCCTCACATAAATCCATTTAACAGTTTACTGCTTATGTTCTTATCTTGTAAGACTGTAGATGGTCTTTGAGCGTATAGACAACACTATGGAACATGGAGGAAAGAGTGAGTGAGTGAAGTACGAGGTTCTCTGGGGCTGTGGGTATGATGCGGAGGTGGGTTCTTTCACTGCTCTAATGTGTTTATGCTCCTGTGTTGCAATGCAAGTGAAACTGGTGTGGATCAAGTCCTTTTTTGCATCTCATATTACTTCCTGGTGTAATGTCCTATTTTGCAGAATATGCAATGCTTTGCTGAACTTTTTAAACACCAGAAATATGTCTGCCAGTTATGTTCTGAGCAGGAATGTCATCTAAAAAAACCCAGAGCTAATTCTATAGATCTATAGGCTAGAAGTTGTTCAATCCCTACTTAAGACATGTTTAGAGAAATTTGAAAAACTCCTGAGGATGATTTTAGAATCAGAGGAAGTATTAATTAGATTAATTCTCAGTTACTGAACACTAGTCAGGTGAAACTAACAGAATTCTGTAGTTTATTACTTGAATAGGAAGAAGTTAAATTCATCTGAAGTCATCACAGTTTTGAGCTTTCTGAGTAAACTTTTGTAATTGAAAAATACTAGCTTACAAAGAACAAAACTTTGGCAGAACTGAGGTGATTAAGGGATTGGAGCATCTGTCCTATAAGAAAAGGCTAAGCAAGCTGGGCTTGTTTAGCGTAGAGAAGAAGAGATTGAGAGGAGATCTTATCAACCTCTACAAATACCTGAGGGGAAAATGTAAAGAGGATGGTGCCAAACCCTTCTCAGTGGTGTCCAGTGATAGGACAAGGGGTATAAACTGAACCACAGGAGGTTTCATTGCCACGTGAGGAAGAACTTTTTTACAGTTTGGGTGACAGAGCATTGGAATAGGCTGCCCAGAGAGACTGTGGAGTCTCCTTTGGAGATACTCAAAACCCGCCTGGATGCCATCCTGTGTAACATTCTCTAGGTGACCCTGCTTGAGCAGGGGGGGTTGGACTAGATGACCTTTGGAGGTCCCTTCCAACCTCAACCATTCTGTGACATACTCCTCTTTCAGTACGGCTACATTTATGGTCAACACCTCATAAAGATACAGGGCATGAACCCTTACGTAGATGCTACTCCTGGTGTAATAGGAACAGTGCCTTTTTCTGTTTTCATGATATGTGTTTTGACTAAAGGAGATATACTTGAATGAGAAAGCAAACCCGGGGAATTATGATGGTATAGCTAGGTTGTTCAACTGTACCACGTCTATTAGTAAAATCCACCTATATATTTAAATCACTCACATTTCATATTTGTTATATTTGTGCATAAAAACACAAGGTATCCTGCAAGAGCTGTTTGTTTTGCAATAGTTTTGCATTTTTCAGTGTTTAACTGCTGATATCTTTTGTGCAAATAGTTTGTAAAATATAAGAGGTCGCTTTTTATTTTTGATATTGCAACTGCAAACTCAAAATCCCATTCACTGCTTTAATGACTGTAAAGAGTGAGCTGCAAAGCCATAGGGTCTCTAGAGTTTCAGAAAATGTACAAAGTCAGTAAGGGAAGGATGCAGTAAAACCAGCAATAAACATGCAGGATTGTTCATGGATATGGGCATAACTATAAAACAATGCAGGTACATTTCCGCTCTTGTAATACCTTACATTATTTCAATATTTGATATTCAGAGAAAATTCTAATGAATGCGAGGACTACAAAATACTTATTTTGGTGCCTCTAACCTCTTTAATCAAGATTACAAAATGCTTTACAAAACCTGGGGCCTGCCTTAGATCTTGAATCACCCACCGATGGTTACTTCTGTGTAGTGAAATGCAGTCTGATATGCAGATGAGCACAGGACAAACCGAGGCTGGCCAAACTATAAGTGTCAGAGCAAGGTCAAAATGAGGCATCAGTTTGCACTGGTCTCAGAGGAGTGCCAGCTCCTCCTTTCCTGAGCGTTCCCATAATGGAAGTTTTGTGTCCAGATGCTGTTAAAGCCTGATGCATCTTAGTTGGAGATTTGGCAAGATAAAAACTTTAGGTCACTTCTGTCTTGCCTGTCAGGCAGATTACTTTGCCATATGATAAAATAGCAGATGTTTCTGCATCTAGGAGTAGCCCATCAAAAGTTTTCAAAATTATTCCCTTGCATAAAAATATCTTATTTTCTAATGTTGAAAGTACCATCTTCTCTATGCCCCAGCCTGAGTCTGTTCTGTCTCCTTAGCGTGTCTCTTTTTTTTTCCCTTGGAGTTGAAAGCACATTCTTTCAGTGATGCTGCAGTTGAGTATGGTAACAGGGAAGGCCAGTGTGTTTCAGTTTAAACATGATCTGTGCTAAACTCATGCAATTTTTCTTAGCCTTTTAACCTCGAGTTTGTATTAAATTATATATGGTTTTAACAAGTGACTGCCTTTCAGAGCATGTCAGCTGAAGAATTTAAAGGTGAAAGGTGAGATCTATTTTATGCATTAGTGTACATTATTCTTCATAAGCATTAAGGTACCGTTCAGTACTTCAGCAACTTCTGTACTCTATTTACTCCACTAATACCAAAGAGCTTCATCAAGAAGAGAAGAGCGTGAAGAGTTTTAAGTTTGGTATGAAGGAGAATATTGAAAGCTGTTTCATTTATTAAGAGACCACAGTTCAAGGATCTGTATGAAGCTGTGATGTTTAAAAAGTCAGATTTTATTTTCTTGCAATCAGAACCATCATTTTCTATTTGATGTTACTAAGTTCTGAAAATGATTACCCTCCCCCCCCCTCCATCCCGTCCTTCCAAGCTTGCAACTGGGAAAAGTATGTTGAACCTGAGAGGTAGTTTTGGGGTTGGTCAGTGTGTCTTTTGGCAGAGAATTGCTAAAGGATAGCACTATTAAAAATGTACATAGCATAAGATACAGGGAAGATATTTTGGGAGCCCTTACAAGTGTTGGTTTTCCTCTCCTACCTCTTGACTCGTTCTCTTAATACCTGCATTGCGCAGCTTACTTCTGTTAGCTTTTCTAATTTGACAAACTTGATGGGGGTTGCTAGCCTTCATTTCAGTGTGTATCTTAAAGTCATGGTGATAAAAATTATTTAAAACTTTTAAAATTCGGTGTGTGTCTACCACAGTGGAGTTGTGCCTTCAATCCCATTGGAAACTGGGAATAAATCACGATTCAGTGCTGCAGTCTGGGAATAATAGAGTAGGATGAAACCTTGCTTGGTTGTCGCAGCAATTTCTACTCCTATCAAAAGGGCTGGAAGAGGGGAAATTGGTGACTGTTACTTGGTGAAAGGAGAGAGCATGGTGTAGGAGAAACCCCTGATGATGAGATTTATTTATTTATTTATTTAGATTATTAGATAAAAGGTTTTCAGGGAAAGTCATCACTGTTTTAAAAACAAGTAAAAACCTGAATCTGAATGCAAGTTTCAGTAGAAAGTTGATTTGTTAATGTTGTCTTGTTCCAAATTTTAAGTAGTCTTAAAATTAATATTTGAAACCAAAAGTTGAATCAGGATCCCAATCAGACTTTTTCTTTTTTAACCTTTGACAGCTCTACCGGCTGGAACTTAATAGCAGTTTTCTTTTGATGAAGAATATGAAAGAAATAAAAAAGCCAAGGAAAGGAGCTAGCAAAGAACTCTGGGTCCAGTTTTATTTTACAACTTTGGCTCTTTGTGATGCACTTGATATCTTCTCTTTAACTTTAGTCACACATAAAATAGTCTTTACTTTTATTTTGTGCTGTCTGGGCTATTTTCATAGATTTTATGAAAATCTTTCTAAAGAAAAATGAAGGGTTGAAATGACCAACTATTTTCAGTTTGAAAATCTTGACATGTAGCAGTATTTTCCCTCTTGCTCACAGTTGCCTGTGAGCCTGCCTTATAATTTTGTCTTGTTTTGTTTTCAATATCAGATTTTTTTCCTATTGAAAACCAGTGCCTGGCAACATGTAGCCTAATATAATTTATTTTTTCTTCCAACTTTAATGGTAGACTGGAGCTTAGGCCAGATTGTAATTTGTATTCATTATAAAATCCTAAAAAATTCTAATCTTATTTTCTGACAGTAGTTTGAAGAAGTTCTTTGCTGCCCTGTGGTGTATAATGCAATCAGCATGGAAGCACAGTTTGTAATTGGGGACTTTAAGTAAGGTTTTTCTCCCTCAGTTCATGGTGGATAAGAGTTCAGCTGTCCAGGAAAAATACTTATGCTCTGCTTTTCCAGTGTATATTTTTGAGTAAAACTTAACCCGGTAGTAACTTGGCTAATTTCTAATGGCTGTACTAAATTCTTTTGAAACTTGTAGCATTTCATTGCTACGAAACAAAGTTCCTGAAGGCCCTGCTTGGTGATGTCAGTTGGATAACAATCTTCCCTTGTTTTAGTACATAGCTGATGTGGTTAATGACTAGTGTTTTAGAGCGTGAATGATTTTGACTGATCACGGCAAGAATGAGAAGCTTGTCTAAATTAATGTTTCAATCAGCTTTAGCAACAGATATGTGCATGCCACGTTGCCCTTCATGCTTGCTTCTCTTTTTTAATTGTTCTTACAATGCCTTATAGGATGAGACAGATTTTTTTTAAAATAGTGTGTCAGGTTTAAATTGTCATATGCAGTTCACTGTGGGTGGGGATGCTAAGCACAAGGATAAAACTGAACAGAGTGAAGCAGTGAACATGAATAGATGGATGGCATTAGCCAAACTGGTAACTCCCTTTGTTTCTCTGACAGAATGGAGTACCAGTCTGTCTTAGCTCTGTGAAGTTCGATTGTGATCCCATGCGCAGTGCTATAAATGAGTAATAACATCCAAATTCAGGCTGGATACAGTGCACAGCAAATATGTGCCTGACGGCACCATGGTCCTGCTTCAGTGGGGGAATGGAGAACCTGTGATCTGGAACAGCTCAAATATGAGGCACAGCACTTTACTGGGAGTGTAATCCAGAAGTTATCCAAAGGTACAGACAAGGTTACTGTCCCTTTGTTTCTTAGCAGAAATCCTCTGTTGAGAGTGAAAAGGAAAACAAGCCTTTGTCCTTTCCTGTGCATTGTCAATCAAAGTAGATGTGCATGTGAACATCTCTACCTCTTTGTCAGAAATGGTCTGATGGTAGAGACAGCATAAAGACACAGTAATTATTATTATGAACACAGAACTGTAGAAAAACACTTTTTATTTTTCAAGTCGCAGTTCCTTTCCCTAAAGTATTTCAACCTAAACTGTGTTTCTAAGAAAAAGCAAGAAATTGGAAGGATTGTTTCTGAATGAGGGTTTAAAACAAAGATGCAAGACAAAGTATTTTGATTGGGTTGGTTTTTTTCCGTCCCTCTTTTTTACCCCATTCTGATCATGCCTTTTTTTTTTTTTTCCCCAAAGATAAGTTTGGAGATTCTGACCAGTATGAGAGTTGCAAAGGTTGAAAATTTTGAGGAACAATTGTGAGATGTTAGTAAGATGATGCAACACATATAATCAAAAGTCTTCTGAGTCTCTTGATATGTCTTTCTCTGGTTTCTCAGTGACACTGGTATTACTTTAAAATTCTTTACGTTTCAGGGTAGGAACATGGTTGTTTCCTTTGTTCACTTATTTACAAAGAAGCAACATTTTGGGGTATTGCCCAGTAAACCTGGAAAAATATTGCTGTGCTTATTCCCTGTGTGGGATTACAGGAAGTAAGTCAGTATTTTTTTTTTTGACACTAATACCTGTGCAGCCCATGAAAGCAGTAAGCAGAATTTGTCTGCTTCCATACCAGCTAACTGAATTTGTTTGGTCAAATCGAATGTTTAGCTCTATTGAAGCCAACTGTGTTAGATGGGACACGTATTCTGTTGAGTTTTGCAAAATATGTTGGTTTGTCAGTTTCTCGTGCAATAGGGAGCACTGAATTGGTTCAAGACTCAGCTTTCACATTGTCTGCTTTTTGTTGTTCAGCATATTACTTGAACTGTTAACTGTACACAGCGCTGCAATTGTTTTTAAGATTTAAGCAGACGTCCTGATCTTGAGATCTTCTCTGTTTGTCACCTTCTTATGTTTTTAGCAAGTCTGATTTAAAAAAATAAAAAGCTAAACGCATTAACCTCTTCTGTTTTCCACTATATATATCCCTCATCTTTCTGGTTTTCTTATCAGCCAGGTTAAATAGCATTCCACCATGCTTACTCACTTGGCATATGTTCCAGATTTGCATCCTTAATGTGGAAATGATTTATGAAGTCCTGAAATACTTTATCTTACATTAGATTAATTGCAGATTAGGTCTTTCTGTGATGGTAATGTTCTTTGTGTCTTCTGGCTTGGTTTTCAAAGATCTGAATGGATATATGATATAATGACAAAAGGCAATAAAAATGTAAGGCAAAACTGCATGATTAATAGGAGAAAGACATTATTGACTGGAATGCAGTCTTTGAAACTTGTGTGTAATCTGCTCTTACTGATTGCTTTTCACGCAGAAGCACACAGTAAGTTTTGGATGCCTTATCCAGGTTATCACAGTTACCATCACTTGGTTGCACTCCATTGATACTGTTTGTACAATTCTAAATCTTCCTAGGATCTCCTCAGAAATTCCCTTATGCGCAGGGGTTCAGAGGTCTCAGTAAAACTGCAGCACTCACTGGAGTGCTGGTGGGGGCTTAGCTGGGCTGTTTGATAACCCGCATCCATTCTTCAGAACAAGTTTGTAGGAAAAAGCTAGTAAAACGGTGCAGTGGGCCACATGCAGATGCAAAGGGTTGTTCCTTCTATGCCCAGAAGTTACATCACTCCTAAGTTACGTTGATAATAGAAGATTTCCTTTTTAATTAATTTCTCAGCAATTTGAAATAACTCAGTGCTCTTACGGTCGGCGTGGCTCTGACAAAGGGGAACCTGCCCACTTGCAGGGAAGTGCTTCTGCTAAGAACTGCAAACTTCAGACTTCTGTGAGGCATGACCGGGACTCAGGTCAAAAACTTATCCTGTAAGTTTGGAACGAGTCTCTCTCTGGATAATCCACTGTGTGAAACAGGTCCCCACTGGGTTTTAGTTTGCAACCTTAGAGAAGCATTTGACGCTTACTCAGTTAAAAACCTGGGTATAGATTAAAAAAATAAATCCTATCAGCTTTGGAAAGAAGACGAGTCCTTCTAGACTCCTTTCACTCTCCTCTAAAAGTGAGTTTTCCTATCAGCTGAGCAGTTTCTTCTCAAGGTGCTGATTAGATCTAGCCATTAATGTATGCTTAATTCTTTGTTAACCTGAAGTTGGTTGTGATAAATGCTACTGCTGGTGTTCTTGGTAGCTTCTCTTTTGTAGGCACTCTGAACTGTCAAGGCTGTGCCTGTCTTACACTTGACTTCTGTATTGTTATAAATTAGCTTTTCTAAAACCTGGAGGACTCTCCTTTCTTCTTTTGCTGACTTCACTTGATATTTCAGGGTGGCTGTGCAAGACCACAGAGAGGTTTTATAAAGATGATATGTTTGCAGTAGCGCTGGACATGAACTGCGAAATTACAGTCTCTGTTTAAAGTCTCTCTCCCCTGTCAGTTCCCAAATTTAATAATGATGGAATTTGGGAAAGTAGTATGAGCTGCTATCTGGTATGTATGTGCAAGAGATAAAGTGCATGTGCAGTTATAATACACTCTTCAAAATCTGATCTTCAGTCTGTTAACATGCTGAACATGCCTTTTTTACAGTGGTGATTTATAGTCCAGCATAACCATGCAGAATCACTTCATTATATTTGAATAATGAAAAGAGTGCCATCAAAATGGCATGTCTCAAGGGAGCTTTCTGAAGCAATACTTTAAACAAATGACTTTTTAGATAAATTTATTATGAAGTGTGATGAAAGCCATTTTTCTTGGCAGTCACATCTTGTGAAATCAATGAGTTTTGTTGTGCGTTCTTTTAATCGCTTATATAAGTAAAGGCTAAGTCCATGGAAGCAATGGTTGATGTCTTGCTAGCACCATGGAAAGGAAATGTAATGTTGCAATGGTCAGCTATTATTCTGTCCTGTTATGACCGCTAAATATTAGCGGACTAAACTTACACCATAGTTTTGTAGTTGGTTGGAAATACAGTAGTTGTTTTAAAAACAGTTTTTACAGGTATCTGTGATTGTTCACTCAGATTTGTTGTGCGAAGATGTGCTTTCATGAAAATAAAACAGCCTTTACCTAAGACCTTTTCTGTCAAAGGAGTACCCAGCTTTCCTTTTGGCAGTTTGTTAAATTTTGTTATGGTTTACAAAACCGTACAGAAATCACCAATCTTGGTATTCCGTACTGCTATAAAAACATTTCTATTACTCTGGTGTGCTAGCATCATTGAAGCTTTCATTCCAATATCTAACATTTGACTATTAATGAGACAGACTTTTTCTAAAATCTGTACTGATATTTTGCAATCAAAGACATTGAAGACAATGTAAAAGCACACTTTATCTTCAGGAGAAATATTGTGAATGAAGCTATCTTAAACTCTTAAAGAGCTGTATGTTTGGGGCTATGTATTTTACCTTTTCTCTTTTATAGAGTTATTTGAAAATGTTTTTGTCTTGAAGTAACCGCTCCCTGATCCTTTTTTGATCGAATACCAGTGCAAGGGTAGGACTTATTTTAATAGCGTCTGAAGTTTTTAAGAGGTGGAAATTTGTCTATACAATTTATATTTATGTACTACTGCATTTTACAACAATAATTATATATTGTTAATGAGCGCATAGGAGAAAATTCACCCTTTTTCTTGAGGTAAACAGTATAGGCATGTGCCCGTGTGTTAAGTAAGTTTTTGTGCTCAAATCCATATACAATTGTCTGAAACGCTTTAACAAATATTATGACAGTAAAAGCATCTTGACTACAACTCAAGAAACCTGGATTGTTTTCCTGCAATAACCACTGATTCTCCTTAAGTCACTTCATTTCCATATCTTGAAAACAGGATAATATATTTGCTGCCTCTTGTGAAGAGCTTTGAGATCTACAAGTAATTGTCATGTAAACATCGTGTTACTACTACAATGGACAGTGTTCTCCAAGGACATGAAGAGAGAAGTACAGAAGGTGCTGGGAGAATGCACTGATTTCTACAGCTGCAGCTGACCTCTTATCCTACCAGTAGTAGTTTGCAGCTCAGAATATGGTGCTGCTGCTGGTGCTGCCAGTGAGCTCCTGCCAGTTGGAAGAAAGTAGCGCCCCTGTGTCTGCTCTCTTTAGTGCTGCTTGGACCTGCTGCTTCAGACAGGTTTCACCCGGCCGGTCCTGTGGGTGAGTGAAACCTGCAAACAAATTCTCAGAGAGAAAAATCTTTTCTTCTTTTCCGGAAAGGTGGTTTGCAAACTGAGCAATTGTAGTTTAAAGAAGATCGGAGCTGAGTTAGCCAATAAAGACCACTAAGGATTTTCTTCCTCTTTAGGGACTAACATAATGTATAAAATATAAATACAGTAACAACAACTGTTGGGAAGTTCAGTAGAAAGATGCAGTGAGGTCTGATTTACTGAACCTTAAGAAAACAGATATTCTGTTCATCCCTCTGTTTGAATGAACTGTATTTTGTTGTATTAACTTAAAAGATTTTCAGTCATGAGGAATGAGTAAATGTAGTGTTTTTTTATTTATTTTTAAACTCCAAATTTTCCTTTCCCACACTCTTCCAACCATCACCTAGACAAAATGTGCAGTGGGGTTACTTCTAAAATTCTAATCGTATCTACAGCAGAAGAAAAAATATTTTTCTTTAAAATATGCACGCTGCAGGAAAAACAACAGCAAAAACAACAGCAAAAAACATTATATAGCACATCAGCATTGGATATTTGCTAAGACATGCAGTGAATGCAAAGCTGGCACCGTTTAATTCCTTCTAATGGGCTAGTTGATTCAGCAGTCACCCCATGTGTGACCTGGCTTGTGGTTCACTGAATCACTAACTGCAGGATTGAGACGATGCTTTTATTCCTGTTTCGCTCAGGGAATGCATCTTGATCAGAGCTGTGGAAGAAGTGAGTGAAGTGGTGGCTTCTGCGAGGAAATGTGCCCTTCACCTCGAGCAGGTACAATGCCAAACTTCATGCAAGGGGAAATGTGCTGAGGCTGTGCAAACACACAGTGTCCTGGGCAAGGATGTGCACTGCATAAGATGAATCTGCCCTTCACTTCTCTGTGTTGGACTTTCTATTGAACTAATTCATCATTTGATTTTTGGCATCTCAGTAATTACTGCTGGCAAAAACTACTCATTTTAGTGGTTGCAATATACTGCGAGCACATTTAACTTTGATGGAAAGTTTGAATGACTTTGTTTCAACCACTTGACGGTTCTTTGTGGGCATTTTTACAATCAACAGAGCATTTGTAACCAAGCCTTTGGTGACAGCTGTTAGCTCCAGCAACTCAATTGCCTTTAGCAGGAAAGGGTATCATTTGCTGCTGTTTCCTCTAGTAGCTGAACTTATTTGGGCCAAGCATGAGCAAAGGGACATGCACAGTCTTGATTTCTCTTGGATCTGATTTCCACTGAATTCTGGTGACCCTTAAGCAACTGTTGTGATGGACTGAAATGCCCTGAAACAGAAACTTTACCTCCTCAGCCAGACCAAAATGTTTATCAGTAACTTTTCTCCCATTCCTAAAACTGTTCTTCTTGCCCAAGTCACTCCTCCTGTTGTTCTATACCTACAGAAAGCTCCTGAAAGCTGGTGAGGCAGCATGGGTGGAAATACTCTGCTCTGACATCCAGTTACATTACCTGTCCAAAACTGTCAGGAGAAGCAGCTGTCAGTTCTGTAGGCACAAGGCAGGATTTGAGGGAATCGCCTTTCTCTAGAGCCTCTTGTAGTGCTTATAAGTTTTATTTATTTTTGCCATTTTTTCCCTTCCAGTGTTGGTGACAATTTGGAGCTTTTCAAAGCCTTAATAGCCAACAGTGAAAAGTCCTTCATTAGGACATATTTTTTTTTCTAGACTAGCAAAGCGTTCCTGAATAGATCAGAGTTGCTATCCATTCCAGTAAAGTATATTCAACAGAAGATATATTAGAGGAAAAAAAAAAAAAGAAAACTTATGAGTTAATACAGTTAATATGAGGGTTGCTTTTGTTTACATGGACTTCAGCTGAGCTTCATAGCTCAGTTTGGATAAAAAATTGGAAGAGTTTCTGTTGTGGGTACAGTCTTTTAGAGATATGTGAGATTATTGAAATTTAGAAATTGGAATAGTTCTATTAACAGCCCTACTAGGAAAGTTGTGGTTGAGCACAATCAATATAATTTTGTTACATTTGTCTGAGCCAATTTTAAGGTGGTTTTTTTTAAGGTTTTTGCTTAGTTCTGTCCTTTTTCCTAAGCATCTGCAGCCCCGTACATGTCTGGCCACGGGCATAAATGCGTGTGGTAACGCGCTTTAACGGGAACTTCCAGTGCTGGATCAGGTATTGAGTGTTCCCATATCACAAGGAGGAAAAGAGAAAAATTCTCAATGACTACTGAAATCAGAGAGGCTGGAGCTTGTGTGAGTTAACTTATAAGGCATCCAACAGCAATCAGCATCAAATCATTAATAATGTCTTTTGGAGTGTTCGAGGCCATATTAATCTGACTGATTTTCCGGCTTTGTGAATAGCTGTGGGCATAATTTAATAGTCTCTGATTTGAGAGGAATGCCATGTGTAGGTTAGTTGGAAATGCGGGATGGAGTCTGTAGCGGGGGAATCTGGGCCTTTTTGTTCTTTTTAAAAATGAAAGCATTTCATCTGTACTTCTGCTATGGTCTGCAGTGCAAGTCAAAGGAAAAATTTTGTCCTTTTTCTTTGGCATTAAGTATTCACTTTTAACACTTCTCTTCTGAGTTTTTCTGTGGTTTTTGGACCAGTGAGGTATGTTTTTTTCCCCAGAGCTTACTCATTTATAAATTTAAAGGGATTGGGCTTTTGCATACCCAAAAGTGTATTTCCTGTTTGTTATAGACATTGTAGGTGACCTATATTTTATTTTAATATTTGTTGTAGAGGTTCAACTACATTAAAAAAAGTCCATTCAGTTAGGCAGATGACTTGCTCCGAGTTCTTGTTGGTTAGTACTGCTGTTACAGCACAGCATTGCTACGGCTTTTTATAGTGACTTTCATTCTGTAAAAGGTTGAAGACACAACTGCAAAATCAGACTCAGCAATGTAGGCAGTTCAGATTTCTGTAGAACGTTGCTTATGCATTTGGTGTTTATTTCAACTGGAGTCTGTCCAGTGTGAGAAGCTGACAGTAGGAGGGTGACTGAAGATATTGGGCTCTTCAAAACCGATTAACCTTGGCATTTTAGATTTGAGGTGCAAGGCATGGATTTGAGCTATGTTTTCTTTGCTGCAAGGAAAGCTGATGCAAAGAGGTTGATATTCTGAAGCCATACAGTTACACTGGGCCATTTTTTTTATCCTGTTGTAAAATACCTACCTGAAGCCAATTCTTCTTGACTTAAAAATGTAAAACATTCTTTTGTTACTGTTAAAGAACATAAAGAAAAGGTTGTGGGAAGAAAAAATCTTACTGGGATTCTCAGTCAAAAACTTGTTCCCATACAAGTTTCTTTTGCAATGTCAGAAGAGGCTCTTAGTTTACCCGTAGTTTCTAAAATACGTGGATCGTGGGAGTCCTAAAAGCCATGACCAAGCTCTTCTGTCAGCGTGAGAGCTGGAATGCAGAAAGCCCCCAACAAACTGAATGAAGTGTCTCTTTAGTCAACAGCACGGTTGGAATGATCAGTTCGGTTGCAGCCCAGGACTGAGCTGAATTTGCATCATCACTGTATTGACTTGTTTTTGAAACTTGTCTGGGCATATGTGCAGGTAGGTTCCCCTGAGACATTCCCATTCGCCGTTGCTCCAACCCAAGGCTCTCCAAGGCTTGTAGCAGAAGGTGGAGTGAGTGTCAGGAGGTTCTTCCTGCTTCTGCTTTGCTTTGTGGCTTCAGCTTTCTTTTCTGAGGAAAAGATGGGGGAAGAAAAGGGAGGTGAAAAAACAGTACACTATGGTACACTATGCAGATGGAAGACTTGTGCAAGGTCCCTTAATTTCAGCAGCAAGGCTCTGACCTGTAGGCTATCAGGAAGGAGCACAAGACTGTCTCTAGGCATCCTGCCTTGCTGGCAGTTTCCCTCTGGGTACCGCTGAGCTCTGTGAATAACTTACTGGTATCCAGCTGCAGGCATCTGAGAGACTTGCAGCAGCACTCGGTTCCCATGGCTGGGAACTTCAAGAGCTACTTCCACGTGGCTGGAGGCGGTAGTGTGCCAGGGGAGGGCCAGCATCGCTCAGCTGGAGCAGAATGACAGAGGAACCAGGCCACGTGCG
This sequence comes from Anser brachyrhynchus, assembly GCF_964034855.1. Classification (NCBI taxonomy): domain Eukaryota; kingdom Metazoa; phylum Chordata; class Aves; order Anseriformes; family Anatidae; genus Anser; species Anser brachyrhynchus. The sequence goes on from NW_027663887.1 coordinate 31,512, forward strand.
GATGTCCGGATGGGTACCACCAGGCCGCGTGGAGTTTGAGACATGGTAGTCTCCCAGCCAGGAGGCTGGATTGATCTTAACCTTCTTGACAACTAATGACCAACTGTGGTATAGCCATCCATTTTCTGTTTTGTGAATATACAGTTGTGTACTTGGTCACGTGCAGGCAGTTTTCTTGTTCCTAAAGGCTTGCAGATAAGCAAAAAAAAAAGGAGGGGGGGGGGGGGGCAAAACAAAGGAACCTGAAACCCCAGACTTACAAATTTGATTGCAGGCTGTGATAGCTGCTAAGCAATGCAGAAGTCCAGATTTCAGGTGGAAGGTTTTGTCAAAAACATTTTTTTTTAAAACCCAAACCAGCCTTGAACCTGATTGCTGCTGTGACATGTGGCAAGAAGGTTGCATGAGATAGTTGGAAAATATAATCTGTCATTTAATATGAAGTTAAATAGATTGTGCTCTGAATTATAGGAAGCCTAAATTCAATTTTAACCACTGGCCAATCAGCCACCCATGACAATTGCTCTGTAAATGAGTCTTAGACAGGCCTATTGATTGTCTAAGTCATAGGGGTGTACAGAACATTGCTTGTTGTATGCTTAGGAACTTGTCAGTGGTATTTATGTTGTAATCAGGCCTGTAGCTGATGCAGATCACCTGCATGCAGATCTAACTTTTTTTCAGGAAAATAACAAGAGGCCTACAAATGCTAAATTTCACCAGCAAATAACTTCAATAAAGCACAAAGCAAAGCCATTAAGAGAGAAGGTGTATCATAGGCTTCGTGCAAGGTCTTTTCAAATTGGCTGGGGACCAGGCTGTAGACGTTGAGCATGGATGGTGTCAAGGACAAGAAAAATCACGTGGGCTGCTGTGAAGTGCCTTCGTGGATCTTCTTGTACACGTAATGGCTGTAAATATACATGTAAGTTCTTTGTAGGCTGCTCACTTCCTGCCTGGTGGCAATCTGAAGAGAAAAAACTGTCCTGAGGGCAGTCAAGCCTCATGCCCGAGGCTCAAGTCTGCAGGCACGGCTTGCGGAGCCTCGGCTGCAGTCTGTGGTCCTTCATCAACTGCCCTGGGTAGTTCTCACCCACGGGTTCTGATTTTGGCACCGAAGCCTTGGTTGGGAGCCCAGGGCCTATACCTTCTGTGCTGAAGCCAGCACTCTTCAGGGATGTTGTGTGCGGAGTTTTTGCAGAATGCTGAGCACGTTATGTAAGGACAAGAAAGCTGAAAGAATCCAGTGCACAGGCAGTATTAAATAAGCTTTAATCAAGTACAACTGCAGTGTTAGATAGTAACAATTAATTCATTTACTGTTTGTTACCACCAATTCAGAATCTACTCTTAAATATACAGCTAAATGGCATAGAACGTAATCTCTGGTAAGTGCCACAGAAAACATACCGAAATCGTACAGCCGCGCCTGTAGTACCATCTGCATTTGGCTTTTGAAGTTCCCCTTCCAGCTCTATGAATGGTGATCTCTCTTTGTTTGCGACCAAAAGCTCCAGAGGAGAAATTTGTAACTTTGTGAACTGGGAGCTAAGACAAATTAAGGTGAGGTTCAGAAATATGTTAATCAAACAGCAGCTATGATTCCGATGTCAAACTGTGCCAGGCACAGGCTGAGGTATTCTGCTGCATGACATTTTCCTGTTACATGGATGTTCTTTTAAATTCCTGTCCTGGTAGTAATTCTGTAAGATTGTTGCTATAAATTACTAAAGTATAAGGACTATTAAACAAGCCCATATGTGGGAGTGAAAATGAGCTATTAAAAAAGACTGAAAATATGAATGTCTGAAATTGGAATTAGTCACACTTTTTGGTTAGATTTGCAAGTCTCTGACTTAAAGAATTGTAGATGCTCATAACATTTCTTTTCACTCTGTCTTTTAAATTGTTTGTTTTGATGTAATTTTTCCAAGTCTTCATTATTCATAAGTCATTATGTTAGGAATTAATATATTTTAGGTATTGGAGTGTTTGAATTGGTTTGCTTGTTTCCCTCTTAGCTGTCAGTTCAAGTGAGTGGCAAATCTGCAAGTTTGTGCTTTTGACTTTTTAACCCGGCAGTTTGGGTAAGTGTTCTGAGGTTGTGTACTCAGTAATTTGGAAATATGTTTCACTTCTAATGTCTTCATTTGGACAGCCAAAAAAATCACTAACTACAAATTTAGGCACAGATGTCTTAGGGTGATATTTGCCTTTTCTTATTGAAATTTAAAGGGTTTATCACTATGCAAACATGTCAGATGCTTATTCTAGGAAACTCACAGAAACGTGCTTTGTTAAATAATGGATGTTCTGGATTTTTTCTTTTTTTTTCTTTATATGTTACAGGAATGAGCATAAAAGCTATAAAACCCTGTATTCACTATTCTACAGTAGATCTAAGAGAGTGGCATTATATAAGGAGATGCCATGGTAACTGAAGTTGCTAAGACAGTCGGTGTCAAGCTTCCTAATGGTGACTGCTATATTATATTTAGGCTTTGGTTTACCACAGTATGAATAGAAAATGAGAAGTGTTTAGTGGTCTTGTTTCATACCATGTACAGTTCAGATGCAATGAGGTGGCACAGGATACAGAATTGCACGATCTTTGCCAACAACTGGCAAACAGGATTGTTCTTCAGAGCACACCCCTCTCTTGCTGGATCTTGTAGCATTCCTGCAGCAGCTTTACCATTTGTGCTATTCAGCTAATCATATACCACCTGTCTTAATGAAATTTAACACCTGGAGCCAATAGAGGAGTCAGCACTTTGTGACCGGCCAGCTGGTCAAAAATCAGGAAAGTCATTTCTGCAGGAAACTATTACCTGAATCTGTAAGTAGTGTGAAAGCAGAATGAAGCAGGAGCACGCGTACTGTTTTTTTTCCTCAAAAATGGGCTAAATGTACCCATCTCCCGTGCTGTATAAAGCTTTATCGGTACAATAGATCCTGTTACCAATAATTTTCACAAAAATGGTGAAAATTCATTTCTCTACAAGGTTTTTAAAAAATGCTAGAATAGAAGGTGAAATCTCATTACTAAGACATCATTTTGCGCCCTTTAATACAATTAGTTTACTTTTGTGCTGAAGTATTACTGTAAGTTAAAATGAAATGCCTTGCTAAAATATGCAGGGGGCTGTTCCAAGTCATTAGTCGTTACCTTTAAATCTGGAGTTAAAAACCCATCCACTAGTAGTAGGGCTCATGCTGTTTATATGAGATAGTGCTGCTTTACTCAGAAACAAATAGTCACAGAGCAGGGTTTGAAATGCTTTATGAATGAAATGAACAAACCTGGCCACATCGCAACTGTTTTAGACTATTGGGAAACTACTGGGAAAAATAGCTAACCGGCGTGACTTGGGTAGAAATAGCTTAAGCATGAGTACAGCTCAATCAGAACAGCCTTCTGCCATTCACTCCCGTAGTTAGGAAGACATAAGCAAAGAAGCATGAGAAGAAGAAACAGATAAATTGGAAGGAAAAGAAAGATTAAAGCAATAATAGGGGAAAAAGACTTTAACACCGTGATTATTGAGATAGAATGCTGGTCTCAAAGACCTAGTGCTTGACACAAGAAAAATTGATAGTAGCAAATAGATTTCTAGGAACAATGTTGTATGGGCAGGAGGATGGGTAAGATATTCACAAAGCATTTACATAGGCTATGTTCACCGGCATTATGAAGGAGGTGAATATGTGCATTGTTTCTCCTGGTTTTGGATCATGTGGGGTTTGAAAAAAGCAGGAGGTAGCAACATTGCCACCTCCTCTGGAGATCAGTAAATGAATCAAAAGAGATTCAGCTGAAACAGAACAGATGAGACAAGAAGTATTCATACTCCTTAAAAATAGTCCGGATTAGAACATTGATATTAAATCTCATTATTAATGCACAATTTCTGCATTGAATATATTTTGAATGCTAAAATGCAACACACCAAATTCATTCCTAGAATAACTTTGTTCAAGTCAACAAAGCAAGCAGACATTTTTTGTCACACAACTGTAAACCTGAAATATGTCAAACGTAGAGAATAACTTGGCTCTGAAAGCAACACAACGGATTAATATGATCTGTGCTATGGAGAAAATATGGAAAGCTAAGCTAGATAGGTTTGATGCGAATTCAAAAAGTGTCATCTAATATCTATTTTTCTTTGAATTTGTTGTGTCCTACATTCTAGTAAATTTGTTGACTAAATAATATATTTAAAGTGATGCTGCAAATTCAGGCCAGCCTTTGGGTTCCCTACAATTATTCATTTGTAAGGCTGTGAATGCTTATTAATGGTCTTGGCTTTAGAATGATCATTTCTGCTTCCAAAGCACTGCACATGACTAATTTATTTTTCTGCTTATTCAAAAGCAACAGATTGTCATGAAGTCTACATTGAATTAAAACCATGTTGCTTTGCTTCTATAGAAGAGGTGATACTTGGCTGTTTTAAAAAACAGTCACATTCCAAGTGAGCATTAGTTCATCACTGAAACTGCAAAGTGGAAGAATCATAGAAATAAGATGATGGTAAATGCAGTATAAAATTTCTCCCATGGCACTTTGTAGAGAAACCTTACATTTGCATAGTGTGGCTGATATTATACACTTTCCAGGCAAAATAAAGAAGACTGAAGTTTGCAGAAGAGCACCTTATCAAGATAACCCAAAGTCTAATTAATCTTAGAAATATGAAGCTATAATGATTACCTGCTTTTTGTTTTGTTTGATTTGGTTTCTGTCCAGGTTAACATACAATGGAGTTGTCTATCTGGTTGTATGTACGGTCCTGAACTTGTTCCTATGTTCTACTGTATATTCCTCCTTTAAAGGTTCAATTTACCTTTTGGCGTTTTGCAGCCCCCACAACCTTTTGTCATTTTTTTTTTAGTCTTCAGAGGAAGATTAACTTCTCAGTAATGGTTTCACATTGCATTTGTGGATCCTAATAATAGATGGTTTTGGTTAGCGTTACCTGAAGCTGCGAGTTAGATCATAGTAGCACTCAGCTGGTTTTTCTACGGTACAACTGTGCAGTATGATTAAATTTCACTGAATTTGTTGCAGAGAACTATGCTGTAACTACATGTTTGTGCCACTGCAACCTGTACGTTTCAATGTAATTCTTGATAGCATGGCTAGTGCATTAATCATTTGACATAGTATGAGGAATAAAAGGTTTCTCAGATACAGTGCAGTTGTTGAAGAAAAAGGATATAAAAAGGATCATTTGATGTGCACAATTGTAGTGAAACAAAGCAATGATCCTGCTGCTGGTTTTAGGGGAGAGTGCGATAGGCTGCTCGATGTGGTGTCACCAGCTTCACCAGCAATCGCGGCTGTGGAAGTGATGAATTAAGCAATAAAGTGCAAGTCTCTGTATACGGCGTTTCATTTTGGGATAGGTGTGGAAAATAACGTAGAAGCTGTACACAAGTGCATCAACTCTGTTTGACTGTGCAGCAACTTACTTCATACTGACAGTGTAAAATCTCCAGAACATCCCGTGTAGAGCACAAACCAAAAAGAGATGCCTTTTTCTCCTAACTAGTCTAGAAGAATTTATATCCCTTTAGCTGATATGCAGTAACGGCTGGGTTGAATGCTTTATCGCATTGTATAATATGTATAGGTCATTGAATTTCTGTGTAACACTTGAACATATGGAACAAACACACTTGAAGAAATTTACAGCCTCGGGGCTGTGGCTGCAATCCTTCAAGGTGCTTGACATGTCAAACCAAGCAGCCAGCGTGCAGAACCTTGCAGGGTGTTCGGCATCCTGGGGGAAGCATCGGTAAAGCTGCAGGAATCGTTGCGATGTGGAACAGTTCAATTCCTGCTTCACAGGAAATCAGAAATAGGCCCAGGGCCAGAGGGGCTCCAAGAGGCTCTGTTAAGACAACACCTGAGTAACTGGAGTTATTTGTTAGTCATTTGAGAGATTTTTGTGACCAGGAACTCAGTGCAAGGAAAAGTTGCATGCAGGGTGGCTCTTGAGTCATGCAGCTTTGGATATGGAAAGTAACATCAGGTTATGGAGGCTGCCTGTTTACTTTGGAAGGAAGCTTCTGAAGTGTTATGTAGTTTACCACTGTAATAATTGCCACAACACATGTTCTGTGGAGATTCTGGAGTAATCTTGCCAGCAATTCAATATGTAGGCAAAGCAAATAAAACCAACAAATAAAATCCTCACTCTCCTCATTCCCTCCCCCTAAATAAAATACCAGCTCTGTTAAAAAGCAGAAGCAGCTGGGAAAGAAATGTATTCTGAGAGAGGTGATAGGGATTTGCTAAGCACTAATGCTACTGTGATGCAGTCCTTGTGGAAATGATTCGGAACTGTCCAGACATGCTCTGGTTCAGATCAGGAAGCTAATGGGACCTTGAGCCTTACTCTATAAAAACAGCTTTAGGCAAGACTTTTCTACTCTTGTCACCTTGTACATGGCTCCATGGCCATTAGCAATGGCAGCCTGGGAAGAATGGCTTAGGCCTCCTTGGGCAAGTTGTTGCAGGACGTGGCTGTTGGGAGATCCTATCTACGTATTCCAACTCTAACCAGCACTACAGCTTGCTGGAAATTTATAGCTAAGCACCGAGGCTGTAGGTTGATTCTGAGCTTATTTCTGTGTGAGTATCAGGCTTATACACACAAGGATACTGTTCACACAATGTTTGCATATAGATCTGAGAGAGGCTTTGTAGTGCAGAACAATGGTGCCATGACCCTGTCTCTTAAAAGGAAATTAACAGTAGGAAAATGTAGCTTTCTTCAGGTGCAGTTTTTCCTCCTTTACACTGTGAACCTTCTGTAAACACTACTCCGTAGCAAGAAGATCATTATTCAACTCTGTAGGACTAATAAATAATACATACTTCAAATTTGCAGACAGCTTTGAATGTGAATTTGAATTCTTACAAAGAAGCTCATGGCAGATTAAATTATGCTAGTTATTGATTTTTTTTTCCCTTTTAGATGCATGTAAAGGCTAACCTGTGTCCTAGAGATGAAATTTCAACCAGAGCTGGACAAAGCACAAATGATGTGGAGAAGAGTCTCAAGTTACAAGAGTAAGTTCACTTCAGAAAAATTTCAAGTCGAGATCTAAACCAGTTTCTTACACACACACACACACGCACATGCCTGTATTTTTAGCTTTGATACTAGATCTCAGTCTCCCAGTGCATTGCTGGGATACCGAGTTCTGATTTTTTTTCCAGATGTGCCCAGTGGCACTGAGGACATTGCCAACAACTGCTTGAGAGCCTGCAGGATCGCCAGACTTATGAAAGCTGCAGTGCTCAGTGCTCCTGCTTGCTGCTTCCATCAGCATCTCTGGATACGCACTGTTGCTCTGCTAGGTCATTGCTTTGTTTCTGAGTTTGAGAGATCCCTGCCTCCTACAGCACAAGGCTACAGAGCCATGGGTACAGAGTTGTTGCCATGAAAGCTGCGTTGCTGTGCATTGAAATGCTGCTGGAATTTTGGAACACAGGTAAGAGCTTTTAATGCTGTACAAGACGAAAAGCTCCTGTTCATGCTACAGAAAAAAAATTCTATTGACAGCAGTTGTTAGTAATGGGTATCACTTCTTTGCAGTTCCTCAAAGCACATGGTAATTAGATTTACTCTTACATTATTCAAGGAAAAAAAAAAAAACAGCTACCGGCATAGCTAGGGAGATTGGGAGATGTGTTACAGTATGAAGTTCCTTCCTCCACCTGCTCATTTGTGAAAAGCAAATAATAAAATCTGTGGCAGCACTGGATGTCAAGGAGTGTTTAAAAACATGCTATCACTGTTTCAGATGTGGTCTATTTAACAATAATAATAATATAAAAAAAAATGGAGTTACCTGTTTTTAGACTAGCTCAAAGAAACACAAAAACCTCCTTGGAAGCCAGCAAAGTAGGTTTTCTGCCACTTTTGAACAAGTTTTTTCCTTTAATCTCCAGTTTTACCTTCTATTATCCATCAGCTCTGCCTTCATGAATATGTGAGGGGCAATGAAATCTATCAGTAGTATCAGAATGAAGGAAGTACGCAGCAATGTGCGCACAATGCAAGTAGCACCAGTCACCACATCATCACCTTTATTCTTCAGCATTGTAACTGGACAAAATTCCTTCTGTCACTCCCTAGTATTGCTAAAAGCGTTAGTAGTATTTTAGTTTATAGATAACTGATTGGTGTCCCATATCTAGTTTTATAACTTAAGCATGCTGTAGAATTAAATTGCAGTACTGTTTTTCAGAATGTGGAAAATCCTTATGGATATCCTTTGGTATTTATAACATTAATCACAAATTGCTTTGATACTTTGAGAAATGCAGTGTGTGATGCTAAACTGTGACAAACTACAGCAGACATATCCGTGTGTTGAAATGTATTCTGTAGATCTACGAAAGTGTTTTGTTTTGTGAGGCTGACATTCAGAAATGCATTTGCTTTAACAATAATAGACAATATATGTTAACTTCTTTTAACCCACAGCCCTTTAAGAAGGAAAGTTTTGACAGTGAAATATTTAATTGATTTCACCAGCAGCGGGTCAGAGTACACAACTCAGGTAAGTAATCTAATTTGTTCTTACAGCTTTAAGTTGTTTATGGGTGCTGGTAAGCCACTAATATTTGTTCTTGGCTGCTGTTGCAGCAAGAGCACCGCCCACTTGGAAGAAAATAATCTGCAATTCTTTCTTTATTCACCTTACCATTTCTATAACATTATTAACATCTGTCTTCACTAGATGGATCAGTCAAGTGTAGCCTTGGGTGCTATTGTTTGTCCTACGTTTCCCTTACAGAGTGCTTTGTAGACGCTCACTGTTGTTAGCGCAGTGGACTGATGTTTTAAACCTGTTGCATGTTTTTTTGGCTCACTGTAACATAGCCTTTCTCCTGGCGTTTGAAAGTAGAAACTTTCTCTACCAGCCTGGTGAGATGTCAAAGGCATGGATGCCACTAGGTTATCCACCTTTAATCTCATCTTGCAGTATCTGTGCTGAGTTGCCCTTACAGATTGGACATGCGATGGGCAGACTGTGACATCTTTTTGGCATATATGGGCCAATGTAATTGAAATTTGAATGAAGTATGTGGCTGTCTTAATAGCCTGACAGTAACTTCAGTGGTGTCCCTGCATATGCAGAATGTGCCTAAAAGCAGGATTCCTAGTCTGGTAAGTAGAATCACTTCTCTGTTTGTATCTTACTTGGTTTTGGTCTGCTGATTTAAATGGTATGCTGTTGTGTTCAGTCAGCACTGGCAAAACCATGTTGGTAGACATTTTGATGTGGGTGAGATTTTGGCATTAGTGAACTGAGATTTTGTTGGTGTATCAATCCTGTAGCTCTTAGCCACTCCTATGTAAGTACAGTAAATCCAAACCAATCCATGTATTTGCATATGCATGTGTGTGAAATCTGGAGAATGTTTTCAACAGTGTTCATAGCTAGTACTTCAACATAGTGTAGGTAAGAACGTGCGTTTTGCCATCCCCGCTGAAATGCAAACTAACTTGCCCAGCTAGGATGTAAGTGTGTACCTCCACTGGTCTCTCCACGGTTGGGATTTTTCCTCTTCTCCAAGGCAGAACAATGCCACTGTGCCACCAGCAATGGCAGCAGCTGACAGACGAGGGAATTCAGGGTGTCCAGTCTTGGTTAATGTAAACCAGTCTGCCCACCCTACCCTTTGGACAACCTGCCTGTCTTGCATAGGTTGATCCATTAGGTCTGTCTTGTACTCTGCAGAGCCTGTGTTAGAGGAGAAAGTGCACTGCTGGAGGTGGGCCAATTTCTGGTCCCAAATGTTTATGCATCTTCTCAGCTTTCACGCCTTCTCTGGTGATTGCTTCCATATATACAAAATTTGACAAATAATTGCAGTTTGAAGGGCATGCTTAATGGAAGTCCGTGAAAATGATTCACAGGCAACTGTAAACTGAACTATTACACTAAAGGATAAAAAGCTTTCTTAATGAGCTGTACAAGACAGTTATTGATGTATTTATGAAAACATTCCCAAGTACATGCAACCAGGGGAATTCAAAGATAAATATTTAAAGATTGGCTGACAGTTTTTGAATGTAGCAAAACTCTAGTTTCTCGAAAAGGCATTAAATTTATTCTTAAAAAAAAAAAAGTATATGTGATTTGTACAGAAGAGAATCAAAACTTACATTAAAATGTGAAGGTTTTCTGTGTTACAGTGTTTATTTCTTTTCAAAAGAGGAGATAAAACAAGGAGAAAATAGGCATAGGAAGCTTGGGATGTTAATAAGGTAAACCAACATTTGTTTCTATCCAAATAATTTATTAGAGTCATGACACAAAACTGTATTTAAGAGGATGAAATCTAACAACAGTTCAGCATTTGATTAAGTTTCCTTTCATCCTATCATTGTTGTACACAATTAGGTTATTCAAGTGTGATCTTTAAGTATTCATGTTGTGATTCATAACCTTGTTCTTCGCACCCCAGGGAGAGAAAAATTGGTCTGTTATAAATCTGATTAATATATGGATCAGTGCATGCCCTTTTAATGTTTATTACACACATGCGCTTTTAGTTTGGATAAATGATTATCTCATTTTGTTACTTGCTCTTTGTAGGCATACTGTGTTATTCTCTGAAGAAAACTAAAAGCATTTTAAGTATTCAGGGCTGACACTTGATTTGGCATTAGCTTGTCAGTTGAGATGCCTTCTACTTTTATATGGCTTAATAATCAATAAATTTTAAACAATATGATTTTCCTTAGGATTTTATCTGCTGTGTCATGTAACTTCTCCTGCCATAAAGAATGAAGATCTGTCTCATTCTATTACAACAGCTTTAGAGCTTTTTTAGACTTATTCCACCCCAGTTTTGCTAGGGCTATTGACAGAGACTGGACTACTGGATCTGTCCCCTTAAAAAAACATAGAAGAGATGAATGAGGAAAACAGGGGATAAGTTAGGCCAGTCTATGCAAAATGTTGACAGTAACCTCAAGTATTGCTTGTGGGTAGAGCCATATTACCAGAAAATCCTAAAGATTATCAGTAGAAGGATTTTAGTCGTGGAAGTTCTGTTTTCTAGTGTGAAGAAGGTTTGAGGTGAGGCTGAATTTCCACCCAGGTGATAATGCTGGCTACATTTTCACTTGTAAGAACACGGAGTGAATTGTTTGGCTAAAAAAATTTAGCCAAAAAAAAATAAAAAAACCTTAATGGATCTCATGGAAGCACTCGGTAGCCTCAACTGTGACTTCTGAACCTTTAGAAGTGTAGTATATGGATTGAATTTGAAGCTTTTTTCTAGCTTCCTGATGGGATACATGGGTTTGGTTCTTCCTTTTTTTTTTCTTTTTTCTTCCTTGCTATGTGATTGCTTTAATTTTTTCTTGTTGGCTTATTTTTCTATTTCATTTCCTCTGTTAGGATGCAGTAGTTCAAGTCCCCAGGAGGGGATAATATCCTTAAAATAAAAGGCAATCTGCGTATTAAGGATTGTTGCAATGGAAAACTAGTGTTGGTTGGTTTGTTGCTATGTGGACTGCAAAGAAAGGAGAGTAGGAGTAAGAATACCCAATAATTTGATAGTTAAGGAAGCACAGAAGTATGCACATACTTTTGTACAAGTTCTCGAGCCTTGGGTAATTCTTTGTCCAGCTCTGTATATCCCATATCTGACTATTAGTATGGAACAGCCTATGTTCGTTTATCTTAAGTCTCTTGCACCAAATTGTCAGTGGTTATGACAGAAATCTGTTGATCAACGCTGGATTTTTTCAAACAGGTTTCCTGCAGCTAGTCTAATAATTTGTAAAAGCAGTTACCATCTGAACACCAATAGTTATGTCTCCCTTGCAATCACATTACATTATGCAATTTAGAGCTGGAGTAAGGCTTAACTTCAGTCAATAAACCTTGTGGCTATTGGGAAAACGTTTCTGTACTCAAGGTCTGTATTTGATTTCTTGGTACATAGATTAAAAATTGAAGATTTTTATTCAAATACAAATTATGGATTATGCACTTCAGCTTCGGCAGTCCTTACTCACACCTCTGCACTAACAAACTCCTGCTCAACCTGTTTGCTTGGCTGAGATGCCTTTTGACATAAGCTAATGGAAGTGCCTTTGTTTCGATCGACAAAATAAGCACCGTGCTTGCGGTGTAGTTGACAGCAACATAAGACAGGAGGACATCCTGAATGATTCTCAGGGGCTGCAAAACTGTGTTACATCCCTTGTATTTGCTGCTGCACCTGTTGCCTTTGGAAGATTGTTACTGGCAGTGTGTAAAGGACCTTGCTCCACAGGCACGTAGATAATCTTAGACCCTCTTCTGCACTCTTTTCAGAAAATTCGGTGGTTAACGTTGTTTTGTACAGTTCCAGGTGCATTATAACTCAAAAATTCTGTCAAGAAAAACTTACATTGCACTTCAGATGCTCAAAATTTCATCAGACAATTTTATTGCCCTCCCCAAGGTAATCCTGGTTTCCATTCTGCAGGCTGAAGCAAAGTAATGTTCGCACGGTCAGGGGGAGCTCTGTTAGAGCCGAAGTTCCGTGATGCAGATGATCCAGAATTCCTAAATCTGTGCAGAGTGGCCCTTTCCCTGAGCAACCACCAGACTGGTAGGTTTCAGTTGAGGATATTAAAGCATGGAGATACCCTCAGATTTACAGGGTGCCTAAATTACCTAGGGCAGATGTTCTCTTAGATGAGAGAGCGCACAGACTGTAGTAAGATTTCATCTTCCCTCTGGATGAGTAGTTACCTTGGCAACTATCGTACTGCATGAGATTTTGGTTGCTAGTAACTAGCACAGTAGCAAAATCCAACGTGATACATAATACTCAATGCGCTTCTGAAGACAGCAAGCACGTGTCAGCATAAGCAGTTATGCTGTTTGCAATGCAATGGCTATGAGCTCATGCCGATAGCAGCCCTACACTCAAATTGTAAGTTTTAGTGTTACCTAAAATGGAGAGCTGTACAGTATTACACATTATCAGTGCTTTTTCTGGAGGAGCTCTATCAGAATGAATGCAAGCAAATTTTTTCTGCTTACAACATTTCACATCTTTAAAGTGCCTTATTAAACTTTCTTAGTAGAATCAGACTGTATAGCTCCTGAAGAATCCTCTTAAAACAAGGATTGTGGGAGTTGAATTAGCTCAAGCTGCCGAATTTTTTTTGAAAAACCTCACATAAATAGGAGAGCATGTGCACTGTGTGATCTTTCAGAATGCTCTCAGTAGTGTGCAGCAATACCTTGCTCTTTCCTTTCCTCTTCCTCCTTTCTAGTCCAGAGCAGCTGTAACTGCCAGCTGCATGAATGGTGTTTTAAGGTAAGGTGTAGTTGATGAGTGCTGACAGATAATGTTTCCAGAGCTATCCAGACCTGATCTGGCCTGCAAGCCCTGCATTTAAAAGCGCTTGCTTCTTACCACTGCATTTCATTCTTTATGGCCACACAGTTTACAACAATGAAATCCCCTTACTTGAGGGTTCATAATTCCTCTTCTGTTGTATTTCTGGTGGTTCTATAAAATGTCAACAGGGCTTGTTGTTAGCAGAGCTTATCAATGAGACCTGCATAGGAGAATCATTAGATCAATCCTGCAATTAATCTAAGAGGGTTTTTCTGCTGTAAACTTTTCTTAACAGCAAAAAAATGGGGAAAAAAGGGAATCATTTCCCAGTATCAGTGTGTATTGCTAAATCATTCCTGAAGCATGAGAGTTTGTATGCAGGTGTTCCCATGAGTTCCAGATGTTCCGTGGTACCTGTTACCAACGGTGGCCAGTTGGTGGTATTCCTCATTCTTAGCACCTGATAGAGACTTCAGAGATCCGCTTCAGAGCTTTTTCTTTCTCTATACCTTTCATACTTTTCATGTTATAATTACTTTATTAGTCTTCCTAGCACATTAATTCATTTAATTCTGGTTATTCTGCATGCATTTCTACCATGTTTGGAATATGTTTTCATTATAGTAATTGGTCGTTGCAGTGTTTTCAGCTGCTCCTGGGATGGGTGCAGTGCATAGCTAGGAAAGACTGCAGAGAGAAGTTGGTGTCTTAGCCACGTTCTGACTTAGTGCAAGCCAAGTGAGCTCAGGAGAGCTAGGCAATGACTGAGTTTTGCCAAGAAATTTGGAAGGCTGAGCAAAAAATGTGAGACTGGGAGTAGAGAAAGTTGTACTCCTTGCATGGAAAGTTAGAGGTAGGAAGGACTATTCTTGACTGGCTTTCTTTGCTGAAGGTGTCAGGGGCAGGTATTCCTATGTAAGGAATGCTGATGGGGATAGGACAAGCCATGCTGATGTTAGGTGGTTTTTTACATAGAAGTTTGAAAAAAGTTTCCCAAAGAAAAAGATGACTCAAAAGGTAATTGCAGTTATTTTTTAATTTAGTATATTTATCTTAGAGAAGAGCCTAATACAGCAAAAGAAGCAGCAAATAGTTCTGCAGTTTTAATGTAATGATCACATCCTCTCGTGCTTTTAACGTGTTGGTGACTTTGTTCTCAGTAAGAACTGTGTCTGGAGAAAATAGCAACTTGTGGCTACGTGCTGATGTAGTAGTCGTCATTTTGTCCATCATCTCCTGGCACAAGCTGCTTTCCCACAGCCTGTCTTGATCTGGTTGTGCCCTCCCAGAGATCTCATGCTGCAGCTAAAATGGGAGGTGGAGGCTGTTGAGCTGGAAGCGTGTTGGTGAAGCTGTGGCATTCTTGTCTGGCCAATATGCTCATCTCCACAATAAAAAGCTGATGATGAAGTCACAAAATACCTTTTGCGTTGCTTTTGTAGCCACGAATCTTGAGGAACCACTGTGACAAGTTTAGAAGGACAGTGAAAGGTGCTGAAATTCTAGCTCACGTTAAAGCAGGAGCCCATTTTCCAGGCACTCAGCATAAATGTAGCTGGTGGTCAGCGGGCAACCGGTCCCTCCAGGGTCTGGTGTAAGTTACAGCAGAATTTGCAACTATGTCTTTTAAGTGCTGTGGTGCTTTGGGTGCTGAAGTGGACCGCAACTGCTGAGTCAGATGCAAAGGTGGATGTTGTCTTGTGAGTGGTGGAAGCTGGCTGGATTCATCATGTGGCTCCAAGTACTGAGCGAGGATGGGAATTCACAGCTGGAGTGTCAGATTCTGGCCTACCCTCAGTGTGTTGTCATTGTTTGAATTTTAACAAGATCGCTCCCTTCTGGTTCTGTTTTTGTTTCTTAGTCATAGTTTTTGGTCTTTCTATAGCAAATGCAGTTCCTCAAGCACTGGTGAGTACAGGAACTTTTACTTGATTTTGAAACAGTTTGAGTCTTATTCTCCTTTCACCAGTCTTGCACTCTGTAGCAATAGCTTTAATAAAATCAGTGCCATTTGAGTGTAACTTGAATGCTTTGCCTTCACTTCTGGAAATGGAAAATATCTCATCGGAATAGAAAGCTAGTCATTTTTTGCATAAATCAGTGGGAACTCTGTGGAAAGTCTAGCGTAGAGAAAAGAAGAGCAACTTCGACATGAACATTTAAAACCAATTTATTAACATAAAACTGAAATCTGATGATTTTAGGGGAATTAATGTTTCACTGCTGTTTGTGAGTAGAGCACAATAGAGGGTA
Organism: Anser brachyrhynchus; assembly: GCF_964034855.1. Taxonomy (NCBI): domain Eukaryota; kingdom Metazoa; phylum Chordata; class Aves; order Anseriformes; family Anatidae; genus Anser; species Anser brachyrhynchus. The sequence goes on from NW_027663887.1 coordinate 47,149, forward strand.
GGTTTCTTGTTCAAGAACAAAAATTCATTTACACAATGAAAACATGTCAGTAAACTTTTCAGAGCATCCACGGTTGTGGATGGGAATGCTCAGATGTGGCATGTGATCAGGACTGTGCTTCCTGCTGTAATGAGCCCACTGAAAACTTCAAAAGGAGATTTCTGTGCTGCACCTTGCTGTGTATGTTCACAAGGACTGTCAGTCTTACCTTCCTGTTTGATTTAGGATGATGAAGGCAGAGGCAAAATCAAACTGAAAGTGAAGCGAGTTTGGTTTGATGGAATTATAACTCCTAGTGTTCTGGGAAAGGAACAATGATGCCTCTTCTATGGCATGTGTGATGATGCGCCACTGTCAACTCTCACATGACAGGCACCTCAGCACTGGCTGCAAATATGGGTGAGTGTTGCAACTGCAGTCTTAATTTTAAGCTTTGTTTTCACAGCTGTTCAGTTCTGAGACACCGAGAGTTAACACCAAACTTGTAAGTCACTGCTCTCCCAAAGGGTAGGACACGTGCACCTCCAGGTTTTTAGCATTTAATGTTTTTTCACAGGTTCAGCTCAGTCCTCAGAGAAGCATTTTGGTGGTGTTTCCTATTCATATTTCTCAGTTCTGTGGAGTTTGTGAGACTTGTGGCCAGCTTCACAACACAAAAGCATTCTTGGAAGGGTAGACAGTCCTCTTTTCCCACCCTGGGAGTCATCAGTAAGTTCTCTTTTGCCCTGCTCTGTAAATAACTATGAAGTTGCTAGCCTGAACAAGATAAAATGAAATATTTTACATTTCTAAAACCTAATACTTTCTTCCTACTGAAGAAAGGGCTGGTGTCCCAGAAAACCTGTTCAGTTTTCCAGCTGTCTGAAGTAGGGTGTTTGTGCCCCCCAAAAGTTTTTCCAGCTATATCAATTTTATTAGAGAGATTCCCTCTCCCTCTAAACTTCTTATTCCTAAAATAGCAGTCTGCAAGTGCTCCTGCTACATCACGTTGCATACAGGCATTTGAATCTGTGTTTGTGCTAGCATACTGGAGACAATAATATCCCACGCTGTGAATTTGTGTAAACGCTGCAAATGCATTGTGGGGGATAACATACACTCAATTATACAGAGCATCTTTCAGAATTCCTACAAGGAGCAACAAAACTGACAGCAAGAAATGCACTAACGAAGTCATGTGAAGCATTTGCCAAGTAGAGTGTGATTTTAGTCCTAGGCAATAAAGAACAAAGACAAACAACGTGCTTGCTGCTATATTAATAGGTTTTATTTTGCTACAAATCTTAAACCACGTTCTGCAGCTTGTCATGCCTTTGCCATACTAAACCTTCCTGTAAGACCTTGCTCACGTCTTACTCATGTGCTTTCTTTTCTGTTAAATTTGCCAGGAAATGAAACAGGATAGGAATGTTAGGGTAGTACTAATAAGAAGATAATGGGCCTCTTCTGGTGAAGAAGAATGACTTCATGAATCCCATGTCTACTAGCCATTGAAATCTGCCAACCAGCTTCTAAAAACTGTATAAAATTTGAATTTCTTGTGTGGAATCTGCTAGGGCATTGTCTAGTCTCTGCAGTTCAAATTTGTATGATATTATGTATGCTGCTGTGACCTTTGTTTTTAGCTAATAGTTCACACCTAACTGGTGTTCGAAAGCTAACTGACTTAACTCTGCAGATGAGTGTGCACCCTGCTCTGTAGATCCAGCCTTCTTTTCTTATGACTGTACTTCACCTCCTGTTCCCTGCTTCGGTACTTAAAAAGGATGAACTCCACTCTTACTGCCTTTTCATGAACAGTGTTAAAATATTTAATGGAATCTGGTTTTCTCTACCAGACTAAGTGAGGTTAAGCCTTTCTTTCTGTCTCACCTTTTGTTATTTAAGGTTGTTATTAATGATGAGAGGCTAACCAACGTTTCTTAACTAGGTGGTCCTCTCCTGTATGTCTTGTTTTCTAGATTAAACTCTATGCATAATAAACTTTTCCTAAAGGAAATTTTCCAACAGCCGCATACGCTGTTGATGCTGTAATGCCTGGCTGTTTTACTTTTTACACACAAACAGATATCTGGCAACTGAAACTGAATTTGTTAGATCATCTAATATTCACATGGTGGATGACAAGCAAAACAGTTGGTGAAATGTAGCTTGGTAAAACTTGCTTCTCCCAGAGCAATGTTATTTGTCTTTGCATTAGATTAAAAAACAGCTTTTTTTTTTTGACTAGCCTGCTTTCTAGGTAAGACAGCTACTAGTAACACCCTCTAGTTTTAAAAAGCTGTTATTTATTCATTTAAATTATTTATTTTACTAGCTCTTTTTGTAGCTTTCATAGCCTAATTTCTATTACGTATATTTCTCATAGTTCAGATTTTTGTTCAGGTTACTTTTTTTTTTGCACTTGTAGCTGTGACCTTCAGTGTTCGGACTTCTCAACCATGTTATACTCAGGTCATGTCACGTAATGAGGTTACCTGAGAGTTCCCACTATAAATCCTATTTTCTAGTGTGTGCATCTACAGTAGTCCACTGTACAGACTTCTTGTTGGCTCTCACCTGCTAATACTTTAGAGGTGCCAGCTAAGTGTCTCGATTTAGCAGATGAGATGGAAGTTGAAGCTTTTCTTGTCATTGCTTGCAGTCAGTCTCATTCTTGTTTAATTGTCTCTGATATTCCTAATTGTTTTAGTTGGGCTGTGGTGTGCAGAAGTGACCATGGGAATAATTCTTCAGCTCTGTTGAAAGCTTTCAGATGCTATTGATGGTCTTTTCACCGCTAGACAGAAGGCATGAATGATTTGAATGATTGCTTGTTGTAGAGTACCTTCTGCAGAGTCTGCCAGCAATTTTGGAAAGCAACTAGATAGCATCGTGCATTAGTAACTAACGACCCTTTCCCCTCAGGGCTGTTTATTCACATTTTAAACAGCATGGTAATACTAAGAAACTATCTGAGAGTTCAATACAGTTGTGTAATAGACATTTTTCTATTTACATTTCACTCACTATTTTCAGTACAAGAGTAATCACAACAGCTAGAAATTGCAGGAAGCCTCAGAAGAGATTTGAATTAATAAATGAAGGCAATTGACTCGGGAAGTGAGCTTTGCTTTGAGGCAGGAGCCATTTCATGGCACCATAAGGGCTCTCTGGCATAGCCTCGCGGGAGGAAGGGTGCTGCTGTGGCTGGTGTCCTTGGTCTGCACAAAAATCTCTCTGTAGGTCTGGGCTCTCATTCTGGGAACACGCAAAGAATGCAGAGCTTGGTTCACTTGCAAGTCACTCTGCGATCTTTTTTCTTAATCCTTAAAGACTATGGGGTAACCTTTATCAAGTATATTGTGTTGATGTACAATAAGGAGAGCAATAAAAAAAGTACTTCCTTGTCAGAAAAATATATTAGTATTTCAGGCAGACAACTGGGCTAATTTTCACCTTTGCATGAACATAACTCCTAAACAGGCACTTAATAAATTCAGAAATACCTGAACATGCAGGCTTAATACTTGCTTTTTAGAAGTATCCTTCTGACAGACACTTGAATGCTCGAATGTTCATGAAAAATATAGGCAGAGCTTTAGTAAGAGTAGCTATGTAATTCATGTCCTTAAAATTTCTCTTCTCAATGACAGCATTTATAGCTGGTAGTGATTTCCTCTTTTGCACTTTTGCTTTAAGAATGACTTTTAAAATAACAAGTGTCTGTTCTGTGGGGACCTTTTTCCTCTGTTTATGCTTTCCTTTTGAAAGCGTAAAGTAGTCTAATGTAAATGACAGCTTTTGGACTTCACCCTAAATACACAGGAGTATAAGCTATTTTACTTTTGTTCCTTCAGTCACCACATCTATAACAGCTCTTTTTCTCATTTTCTAACATTGGATTTCATGGTATTTCATTTTTGGTAGCAGTATTTCTGTGTCTGTGGACGCTTGACTTTGTCCAAATCATCACTGACTTCTAGTGCGAGAAGGAAAGGAAAAAAAAAAATAATTTTAACAAATTGTAGACAAATGACTGTTGGAAAAATGGCTCATTGAGGAGCTACTGTAATTAACTGAAACTCTAATCCTGTAAAGTTGCTCTGTAGGAACACTTTCATAGAGATATAACTTATGAGAACCCTTCTGATCATGTGAATTTAAGCACGCAGACATTTTTTGCGGAATCAAGATACAGGTGCTGTACTTTAATAGTTCTGTGAATTCACTAGGGCCGTTACCATCAGCCGAGGGGATTTCATATCCCCCATGATCCCAGTCCTGCACTGGGCAGGCTGCATGGGAGTACACACGTTCTCTCCCCTGTGGACCTGCAGGAGTTTCGGGTGCTCAGAAGTGATGCCAGCGGCAGGGCGTGCACACAGCGAGCGCGTCCCTCTCTGGGGCAGCGTGGTTCACCGCACGTCTCGCAGGGTATGGAGATGGGAGAAAATCGGGGTGCTTGGACGCTCGTCTGCCGTATGACTCTAGAGAAGACTAGTGACTTTAAAACCAGTTGACTGACAAAAAAAACCCACCAACAAACCATGCCCTCATGGGGAAGCAGGTCCTTGTGCCACAGCCAGCTCGCAGCAGCCATGGGGCTGGAGCTGCTGACTAACGCACGACACGCTGCTGCGAGATTGCTGCGCTCAGTTCCCCAGGTCGGGGATGACTCAAAACAGCACATGTTCCACATTAGTGCCCAGAGGCAATTGCTGTTTGCATCATGACAGTGTCAATTATCACCTACAACACTCCTGCAAGGAGTAAAATGGCCCTGACAAAGATGCAATTATTTGGCAATTTGCTTCCTTAGCCCTCTGATAATGTCAGTGTTTCTCTAGCGATACTTTTAAGCCGTGGTGTCTCACAACACTGCAATGAAAGCCCCAGCTTCTCCTGTCCGGTTGGGCCTGTGTGTGCATGGGGAGGTGTGCTGCCTAAAGGAGAACTCTGACCTTTCAGACCGAGCATCGTCGCAATTCTGCTGTTGAAGCTAAATAGGTCACTGCAACGGAGGAGCTAAATCGGGGGCTGACAGACAGAAAGGGTGAGCACACAAGGAAGGAAGCTTCGGCATCTGCAGTGATTTCACTTCTGCAGTGTTAAATTTACACCTCCAGCAAATTGTTCTTGGGCCTTGGCTGCCCATGTCCGCAGTGCTGCTGAGCTGGCAGACCACCACCGCCCCACGGCTGTAGGCCCGCCGTTGCCCGCGCTGCTCTGATGGAGGAGGAAGGAAGACGTCCGCGTCGCTCAGTGTTCTGTCAGATGGGAGACAGCCGGGGATCGCTCCCTGCGCAGGGAATGCTGGAGACCAGAGGTGACAATATTGAGTTCAGTCCCTAGGTCTTTAGGATAGCTCCTGAGTACAAAAGCTGTAAATGGGCTTACACACTGCTGCTGCTGGCTCTTCTTGCTGTGTTCCTGGCTGTGGCTCTCTTTTACGTACAAATGCTTGATCCTTTGAAGCTGACCTTTACATCAGCCCTAGGAAAAGAGGTGTCCCTCTGAATTTCCCCAGCTGCTGCTGATTTGTGCCACTTTGTCTGCTTGCAGGAGCGGCGGGGAGGCAGCCAGGCCGTTCCTCCAGGCTGTGCTCAGGGAGCACTGGCAGCGGCTGTGTCAGCTGATGTTCTGCCCGTAAAGACTTTTCCTCCACCACAACAGTAATCTGGCATGTCTTTAGGACTATACATGCTTTTGGGAGACAAAAAGAAAAAAAAAATGCTGTAAGCTTTATTTCTTGATTAGTTTCTTATTTAGAGTATGTGCTAATGATGTATTTAACAAGAGATCTGGAGCAGGAATAGTTAAGTGTTTCCCTAGCATTAGTGAAAACTTTTTTCTGGAGTGCATCCCATCTGGCCTCTAGGGAGAGCTAGTATAACTTCTGTGCTTTTCCACTGGAAAAAAATTATGTTGCTGAAACACAACTTTTCTTCATGAAACTCTCTGTTTCAGTAGATTGTCAGTTGAAGGAAAAGTGAAAAAATCTGGTGATGAAGCTTGAAACATTGTGTTTGATCATTTTCATAATGGCCATTGTGGGAAATTTATTCCAAGACAAGTTTATTGTGTATGTTTATGTTGTTACATTGTTGAAACGAGTGGCAATCAAAACAAATACCCCCAGAAGAATTGTTAAACATCATGGGAAATGTTTTTATTCTTTTGAATTGTAATAAAATCTGCAACATTTAAAAATTGCAGACTATCTTCTAAAATTGCAGGTTTTCTTATCATTCTTATTAGCAAGAGAGATGATTTTTTCAAATGTTTGTCTATTCACACAATTAAAATACAGATTTTGGTTTCTTTGACCTCTTGGCTTCCCCTAAAAGAATGAAGGCATGTATGAAGCAAACACGAGGTATTGGTGGATTAATCTTAGAGAAATTTTTGTCCTGAACATAGTGGGATAAGACATCTGTTGACTGGCCATCATTAGCCCAATTGTGCTACTTGTTGGCCTAACAATGCAGTGCTCTCCAGCACCAAATTCAGTAAATTCACGTCACCTTATATGGACTTATGTATGCAATTCCGCTCCACAAAAAAGTGTCAATCACTTGAATTGCTTATGCAACAAAATGCTGCTCGTTGATAGCGGCACTTATGAGTTGCAAGGAAAGTTTGTATCCTTCTTGGTGATTAGGGCTGAAAACCTAATTATGATGCGTTATAACATCAAGTGATGCATTTCTGCAGCTATTGCTCCCTCTTAACGCAGGTAATTGCCTGCAGAAGCAATCACTGTTCTTGTAATAGAAAATAGGAAAATGCTCTGCGAACCTTGGTGAAAGAAATTGGAGGTAGCGCTCTGTAGCATCCCCCCCCCCCCCCCCATTTGGACCTCAGCAAGGTTTTGGATGCTGTGCTAATGCAGAACCCACCTTCATCCACTGCGGTAGAAGACTCAGACATTAATATTTTTAAAGCCAAAATAGACAAGCGAGGCCTGCAGCTTGCTCACAGCCATCAGCACTGCAATGAGATTACCTTTGCTTTCCTCTTGGAATAAACCTACAACTCGGCTCATTTTGTAGTCTGATGAATTTTCCCAGACAGTGAGTTTACATTAAACAATGGTAAAACGTGCATTGTAAGGAACATAACATTCAAGGATGATTATTGCTAGCATGAGGAGTTGGAAGGCTTATTATAATAACTAACTGGTACTTGTTGTGGTAGTGTTACAGGAAGAGTGCAAGTACAGAATACAAGATTATCCTTTCAAAAGGAAGAAGCTCAGTTATTTAATTCAGGTTTTTAAGTGGGTTCGGCCAGGGCACAGATGTTTGAACAGAGATGGCTGATTAATGAAATTGCACAGGAGCACATTCTCTAGCCTTATTCTTCTGAATGGTGCCAAACGCGCATCGGAGGGCTTGACTCTTTAGGTGCTGTTATTGGAGTGCTGGGTTGCTGTTCTGCCAAGAAAAAGGAAGAGATTACAGCGACTGTATTTGTAGTTCTGAAACTATTGGGAAGCTCCTTGTTTATGGCAACCCCTACAGAAGTTAGGGTGATCCCTTCCTTGTACGTACATGCAAAGTTCAGGCTATGTCATGGGAAAATCTTTGGCTTCGTTAGCCAGCAAGACTTTGTGGTTAGTTCCCAGGTCAGAGGACTAGAGGAAATGGATTCATTCATTTAGTAATCCAATAAATCCTCTCTGCAACAGCCTAGCTTCTTACTGCTGTGAGAGCTGCTGCAGCAGCTAGGTTGCGGGTCTGCACACTAGCTTTTGTTCTTCTCTTATCTCCTGTGCATCTGAATGAGGGCGATAGGCTGAATCTTCAGAAAGCTGTACAGCTTTGTATTTAGGATTTAGATGAAGAGGTGACAAACCTGACAAACCTCTCCGTAGTGCCTGGGAGCTACTTGTGTTCTTGTTGAAACCCAAAGCTGGCTTTCTTGGCGCTGTCCTGGCATTTGGTGTTCTTAACTGCCACTGAGCCAGGAGAACTTGTCACAGATTTTTAATCATTGTTGCCTTGGGCCAGACTGGAAATAGGTGTTAGCGATGTGAGACCCTTTCTGCTGCATGTGAAAGGCTTTTGCTGCCTTCTGATCCCTGGGAAACCTTTAAGGGTGCAGATGATCTCATCACTTAATATGGGACCATGCTCTTTATTTGAGTTCCTTACCTAAATTAGGCATTTTTGACTGTGGATTCTGCGTAGTTGATTTATGAAATTATCAAACAGTTACTTTTAGGCTTGTTTTCCTTTTTATACAACTGCCTGTTTCCAGAAGCAATGTTATTAAGAGAGTACTGAAAACTCTTTGAGCTGCACAGTTGGAGCATCATTTTACAAAGTATTGTTTCTCCATCTGTGATTTCTGGATAGACTTATAAATGTTCACAAGTATACTCGAGGCAGGCCCGGTGAAGTAATTTTTTTTTTTTTGGAAATATCTATGAGGCTATACTTGCTTCCATCATTCAAAATTTTTATTTTGGGAGGAAAACACACTAGAAGTTAAATTAGTGCAGCACAAAGCAAAACATTTTGAATGTGTTTAATGAGAAAAAAAGTCTACAATTTTATTGGTACTAGGCGAGATCTTGGAGATACCTTTCAAAGGATATTTAGTTTTCAAGAAGGAATTGGGGCAGACACATTCTGACATTAATAAGTAAGAGGGAGTAAATAATTGGCATTACTTGCACAGGGGAAATGATTCAAGTATGACATAATTAGATAATATTAAGTGAGAAATTAAGTGGTAAAAAGATTTTGGTTTAACAGGAAAAACTGCGTGCTGAAAATTTGCCTATTAAATTAATTTCACTGCAAGTTCCCTGTGAAACTTTAAGTCTCAGGGGGTCATTTGTCAAATCTTCAGTTAATGTTTCATTGAAAGTAATTTAAACTTGTTGGAGAATTAGGAAAAAAAAAAAGAAAAGGTAAAATTTGCAAGTGTACATTATCTCCCCCCAGCTCCATGCTGTCTTGACCCTTCTGGCTGACTTTGGCTGCTGCTCATCAAATACTGAGCAGCTGTTGGTGTAATTGCATTCACTGCACATCCCCATAAAATAGAATCAAGCTTGGACTTGCCAAGCACACAACAGGAGCTAAAGGGGAAAAAAAGAAAAAGGAGGGAAAAAAGGGGGAAGAAAAAAAAAAGGCTGTTGCCAACGTATTGCATCCTGAGCTGGGATTAGTGAAGTTACCTGTCACTTTTCCACTTGCCCTTGGCAATTGTGTCATCCATGCTGGAGGGAGAGACCAGCATGTTCAGTACCAGCTCAGTTTTTGCTGCTGCTGCCCCTTGAGCTTATCAAAAAGAAAATATAAATGAGAGCATTAAAAAATAAAGAAATGCCTAGTCATAGAAGAATATTCAACAGCCTTTGTTTGGGAGCGGTTCAGAACCAGAGACAATGGTGATGGAGTTGGGATGACCCAAGGTGTCCTAACAGCAGCCCTGTGAGAAGTGAACGTGTAAAGCTGCTCTCCTCCTGCTCTTTTTAATGGATGCAAAGTTAATGCACATTTAAGAGGAAGAAACTGGTTTTAAATTCTATTTCTAAATACTTCAGCTGATATTTTCTAAGGCTTAGGTGAAGGCATTTTAATTGTAAAAAAGACTGTGCATGTTCATGAAAATGTTTCGTTTTCTGACTGGGCAGTTGAATTGTAAGCTTCTTCAAGAAGACAAAGGCCTGTGAAAGATCACAAGTGTTTTTGACGCCCTTGCACATAAATCAAAATTTGTGTAGATTTATCCCATTAGAGATAAGCTTTGCTGGCATGATTAGAAACTTTGTCATGAGTTTGGTGGTAATGCATTAGCTTAAATGTATTTGGCGTGATTAACATCAGTTTAACTTAATTCATTACATGTACGATTAGAAATGCGGTGTGGGGTTTTTGTCTGGTTTCACCAGTGTAACTGGGAAGAGTCGTGCACAGCATGGATTAGTCTGGTGCGTGGCAGAGTCTTGAAAAAACTGTCGTGCCCACTTAGCGTCCATGAAACAGAAATCCATTTCAGCAGATTTGGAGAAGTAGCTAGTAGCAGTGCTATGGCAATTTCAATTAAAGGTCTGAGAATGGTAATTATGTTTACATACCAGCAGTCTGATTAAATGTAAACTAATTATGCAAAAAGCTTAAACTGTGACCTGAATTACTCTTGCTGAATCACAGTTGAATTTCAGGAGAGTTTTTGGATAGCATATTATCATTGCAGAAGCTTTCCTTTTTTTGTAGATGTGTGATATTACTGATACTGTTGGAATAATCTGACCTTCCTTTCCTGTTTCTCTACTTCTGCCATCCAGCCGCAAGCATAACCTTCAGCTAATTCTGGGTTCAACTCTTCAAAACCCTGTTCACAAAGCAAGAGGTATTCAGTTCCGCTGGTACAAAAAAAAAGGGGAATATGAAGTCTTTGTGTAGATGGTTAATCTTTTGAAGCAAGTATGAATTCAGAATGATTTGCTATGCTGACGTTAGAAGAACTATGGTCTATGCAGTGCTGGAGTTCAACTAGTAACATAAAACAACAGCCCTGAAGACTTATGCATCATGATCTGACGCAAGTGTAAGCTGCAGTTTTAAACCTCTAATACACAACAAAATCATAGAATGGAAGAATAGTTGAGGTTGGAAGGGACCCCAGGAGATAGTTGGTCACCTCCTCTGCACAAAGCAGAGCTAATTTCAATGTTGCATTGGGTTTGCTCAAGTCCTGAAAGTCCAGAAAGTCCGGCATCCTCTCTGTATGTTCCTGCAGCACCAATGTTTCCACTAGGGGACAAAGCCCATTAGGTTTGAGTGAAAAAATACCCACATCAAAGTTTTGTCTGGCTCGTATTTCCTTTTGATGCAATATAAATCAGTCTCAGGGCCTGAATCACAAGCCTCAGTATAGCATTCCATCATGCTTTCATGAAATTTCAATATTGAGATCAAAATACGTAGAAAAACTGGGATGTGTATTCAACAGTGAACATCATCCCACAACTTCAGATTTGCAACTTTTACATCTATTTTAATACTCATATAAAAATGTGAACAACTGTAGCAACAAAGGAGAACAATTAAATTCAATTAGAACTGACTAGTGTTATGGTATTGTGAAGAGATTATATCTTCTAATTTTGAAAAAGTGATTGCTTTTACAGTTCAAGGATTACAGCGCCTCCAGTTCTAAAAATGTAGTCTTTTAAATTGAATAGGTCTCAGAATAAGTCACCTTTTTCCCATTCTTAGTCCAAAAGGAGCAGAGCCCTAATGCCCTGCAGTGTTTTTGCTTCTGTTTGCCAAATGACCTCTATAAGAGCTGCTTCAACTGGTTGCTTGCTTCTGTATGCTGCAGACTATAGACAATTCCCATAGCAGAAACATCACTGCAAATTATTTTGTCTTTTTTTTTTCCTACAGAATTTGTTTTGTTTCTGTTCATTGCCTACATGGAAGACAGAAACTTACTGAAGATCTGAAGTTCATCCCAATAAACTGACCTTAATACTCTCAAAACAGGTATATATCATTACGAGAATGTGGATTATTGCTGTGATATTTATAGTGTATAATCTGTTAATTATAGAAATTCATGCTTTTTAAAGCCATTTTGGAACAAAGTCTTCAGTTTCTAGTGTTGTTGGCAAGCAGCTTATATTGTTGCATGAAAGTATGTCTCTGTTTTTATGTACTCAGTGTTTTTTTGAGAGGGATAATTTAATGCTTTTGAAAGTAGTGGAGGTTCAGCAATAGCAGATGCGGAATTTTGGTCATGCGATTCCTGCTGTGTTAAAGAACTGGCGTGTACACGTACACAGCCGGAGTGGATTTGACGCTTGTACCAAGGCCTTACAAACCTTAGGCTGAACATTGCAAAGATAAAAACTTACTATTTTTTCCCCTTTGTAGTTGTGCAGTGTATCAATCAGCCCAGGGATTTCTTTAAAGCACCTCTACTTGTGGTGGGTAGAAAAACTGGGAAGCACAAGTAGCCCCCTCTATTCAGTAAGTACTGATGCCTTTGTCAACAAGCTTTTCATGGGTTTAGAAATAACAAGTAGCATCTTTTGAAGATCAAAGAGATCAGTGACAATTGTTTTGGGTTTTTCTTGGTTATCTTTTAAGTATTCAGGCAAACCAAGCGCAAGGTACTAAAGTGTTTTGGCTAAAGATGAAAAATGGCTCTTGTCTTTAAAATCCAGAACCAGTCTAGGCCTTCAGTGCCTCTTAATTAAAGTTTTCTCATTTCTTTTCTGATATGGTTACTTATTTTGTCCTTTTAAGTGTTCTGACTTCAGCCCGGGAAACATAACTTTCATACTGATATTTAACATAGCCAAGATTAGAAACAACATGTATCCTACAGTTTTAATTTTCTGACTATTGGTATGATTTGATTAAAGAGGTATTCTACTAGGTACAATTCCCAAGGACTTGGACAAAAATCAACTTTTCCTATTAATAAGGATTTTGCAACCTTTTAAATAATTTTCAGTTTGTTTTAAACAGCCAAGAAGGAGTAATCTCTTAACCACATAACTTTTTTTGAGCTGATGGACTAGATTTTGATTATCGGGTCTCAGGAAACTTCCCTATTCCACTTAGTATTAATGTGATAAATAATATGCATATCACATAACATATTTAGGCCTTGTTGTCAGTCTCTAATGAATCAGAACTTTGTTTCGTGTTGCCAGATATTCTGATCTCCTCTTCACTCCTGCTTATCAGGAGATTGCTTGGGCATATAATCGGTACTGACAGTCTCAGAAACAGCCTTTTCAATTATTTATTGCTTTGGTATCTTCCTGTTTTAAACCCTGACCTGCCTGAAAGTGTTGTAGACTTATCTGAGGAAAAAATATTATTTAGACAAATAAACAAATTTAAAAAATAATAATTCTTGTCGACATTGGCTGGATCAGCAAATCACATCACTATCCTAACTCCTTTTGCCTTGTTAGTTCAAACCTGAGTTTTTTTCCATGCTCTTGTTGCTTTTGTCAAATTCTTTTACTTCATCTCAGTGAAGAGTCAAACCTTTTCTTCTAGAAGTCAATTTGTATGGCTTAGGGAACAGTCTTGTTCCTGTATTCATTTTGGCCATAGCGCTGTTGAAATTATGAACAAGGAGGTTTATTCTAGTAGTGGCGTTTTAGGAATAGGGCTGAAAAAGTCTTAATGTTGGCATTGTCTGTTACTGTTTGCTCCTTTGGATCAATTTCTCAAGTTAATGTTATGTCTGATAACTCATGGCGGGACAAGAGCTCAAACTGAGGGGGCTAGGAGCAGACAGAGTGATCTTTCCTTAGTTATGTGGCTGGGCATATCCAGAAGTTGTCTTTTGCCAAGGACATGTGGAGCTCAGAAGCTTCCTCAAGGTCCAATACTTGCTTGTGCAGCATGGCCCATGGGCAGCTGTGCTGGAGCAGGCAGGGAGCAGCCATGTGCCTCTCCGCAAATTGCCAGCTGAGTGCTCACCCAGTGCCCACTGTGCTGGTGCAGGGGCTGCTGCAGCCGTGGCTTCCCTGGGAAAGCACACCGAAACAGCGTGACAAACCACAGGAACCCTCCCTGCCGCCTGGCGCCGGAGGTGCTGTGTGCTGCCACGCACCTATGCTTCAGCCTGGTTTGTCTTCTGAGGATCCAGGTATAAGGTTCCCTGGAGAAACATATAGAATATTAATGTGCAAGATGAGTGTTGCTCCCGTTTCTGGCTATGGTCTGGATAAGGCAGGTAGTCGAACTGTCTCCTCTTCTGCCATCTCCCTGCTTTTTCTAGTGGGGCTGATTGTAACCTATTGGAGTAAGAATAAGAATATTCCTAAAAGTGTTGTGCTGTCTTGAGATTTTCTGAACCAAGCTGATGCAGATTTAACACTCTAACTCCAGACACAGGGATTTAAATTGATGTTTGCGCTTCCAGAGCTCAGTTTGGGAGAGAGCTGTTTGTTAAGAAGTTCCTAGACCCATTAACAGACATTCTCTTTTATCTGACTTCAAGTGAAAGCAGTTTTGCTTTAATTCACTGTTTGAAGTGGTGTGACAGCATATGCAGTGCTAGGCTTTGAAAAGTCACAGAGCTGTGTGTCATCAACCTAGAAATGACAAATCACATCATACTGATTAACGGCGTTACCTGGAGGAAGGATAGTGATGTGACATTGCACTAGATGTGATCAAGAACTTTAAGGGATCCTGTAAATAATGTCTGTTGAGGGCAGAGGACAAATCTCCTTTTGATGCAGACAGACGTCTGCTTGTTAAAACAAGACTTGGGTCTAGTCAAAGCAGTCCCAGTCTAGCCTGTATTACATTGCAAAGGATACGTTAGGATATTATCCTCTACAATCAACACTGTTAACTTCAGCTCTCTGATAACCAGTGCTAAAACACTACCAGATTGACTACATTAATAAATCATTAAAAAGCTCTGAGCTGTGTGTATGCTACAGCATGACTGACACCTCAGATGATTTCCCAGTAGAGATGACTTGTCACTGAAGAACAATTTGAGTAAGCTGCATTGACTCTACTACACATTTAGTAACCAATATGCTGAGCAAAGGTATTTAGATACTTGGTCTAGTAATGTGGATGGCAGAAGTATGTATTTGAGCATGGTCGTTTGATTATTTCGGGCTCATTTGGCATCTTTTTAATGTTTAATTCCAGGGGAGTGAGTTTGCTGAAAACTACGTAATCACTACAGCAAGTTCAAAGGAGTTATTCAGAATACTGAAAGACTTAATGTAATACACACCACCTGGAGATCTGCACTGAGAACCTGAGAGCCTGTATACAAAGCAGCGTGAAATTATTCAAAATGACTATAACTAAAAGAAGAAGAAAAATATGATAACACAAGTGAACAGAATATTTCTTGCCCGCAGGTGGTTTGATTCTGACAGATGAAATTACCTTTGTTATCTGCAATACTTGGATGACTTAATGGAGTGTGCCGTCAGCAAGTTTGTTGGTGACACTAAACTGGGAGGAGTGGCTGTGTGTATTTAATGAACTTGTTGCAATGGTGTTTTTTTAAAGCCAGCCAAGTGCTACCAAGGTTTACTTTTATTTGATACTGCACAATTACTTGGATGCAGAAAGGATATCTAATAGAGAGAGTGAACTCTCTCTGGAGTTGACCACTACAAGAGAGTAGACAAGGAATAATTGTTGTAAACATACCCCAAGCATTGTTTTGAACATATTATTGTTACGAGATGCCTAAAAATAGCATTCCAGGATTTGCCTGGAAAGCTCTTGTCTGTACTAAAGACAAATGGATATGCCACTTAGAGCCTAATATTTAATGAGAAAAGCAATGTTGACACAAACTAAATTGCTTTAAAGCAAGGTCAGTCATTTTTCATAAAGGGAAAGCTTTGTGTTTCTACCAGTCAACATTTCCTACCAGTGACCTGATTGGGCTGACACTTATACAAGGATGGAAGAAATTATTCTACTATATATAAATACAGATATGCTTCTGGTTTTCAGTTTAGCTGAGCTGAACAAATATTAGCTTGGAATGATCTGAAACTGAAACATTGCAATAAATCAAACATTTTTTGTGGGTTGAACGGAGGACTATATTCAGTCACAAGTAAATTGAAATTTCAACTGCCTTAATAAAAGCAAAAGGCTTGACTCATAAAATGGAAAAAGCTGAAGTGAAGCTCTAATTTGCAGGGCAGTTCAGCTCAAAACTATTTTTCTTTTATTTATTATGAATAAACTTTTCTTAGGGTAAAATCCTTCAGCCCTATATTTTAAAAATAAGTGCATGTATGTCCAAGGGAAAGGCAGAATCTACAATGTTTATTCAATTCTCCCCAGCAGCAATATACTTTTCTTGGTAAAGATGAAAGCTAACGCTTTCTGTACTTAAAGTTTTGTTTCAGGACAGTGTCTGCTTTCATAACAAATTAACCTCTTCTTTCTCTCTATTTCAGATGCCAGAATTTTAAGACTGGAGTCTACCTGGAACTACATGTGAAGTTGAGGTGAGGTGATAATAAGCACTAAAACAGTATACTACTAAAAAATGGATTTTTCCCTTTTGAGCATCATTTTTCCCCTGACGTAAGGGGGATGATCTGTATTTATTATTTCTGTAGAATTCAAATGTTTATAGTAATTTACAGAATTTAATAAGTTCATATATTAATTTTAATCAAAAAATACCTTGGAAAGAATTTAAAATATGAAGGGCTTTTGGTAGGTGGGAATGAGCTGACTCTGGCCAGCTGCCCACCCAGCTTACCTTTCACTCCTCAACAGGATCGGAAGAAAATAAGATGGAAAAACTGGTGGGTTGAGATGAAGATGGGGAGATCACTTACCATTTACTGTAGTAGGCAAAACAGACTTGACCTGGGGATAATAAATTTATTGCCAATTAAAAATAGAGTTCTTTACATCCCTCCCCTGAGTAGCACAGGTCATTGGTGAATGGGGCCTGTGGTCAGTCACAATAGTAATTTCTCTTTTCTTACCATCCTCTTCTTACTCACACCCTGCTCCACTCTGGGCCCTTCCCACAGGCTGCAGCCCTTCAGGATAAACCTCCTCCAGCATGGGCTGCCATGGGGGTAGCTGCTCCACTGTGGTCTCCTCATGGGCTGCAGAAGAATCTGCTCCAACATTTGGAGCTCGTCCTCCCAGAAAGATGTGACCTAAAGAAGCTACTATTAGAATCATAGAATCAATGAAGTTGGAAAAGACCCTCAAGACCATCAGGTCCAACCATCAGCCTGACTTGCTGAGTCCCATCACTAAACCATGTCCCAACTTGAGACCATTTCCTCGCATCACTTGTCACTTGTGAAAAGAGACTGACACCCTCCTCACTGCAGCCTCCTTTCAGGTAGTTGTAGACAGCAGTGGGGTCCAGGAGGTGGTACTGCCATCCAGAGGGACCTGGGCAGGCTGGAGTCAGGGGCTGCCAGGAACATCCTGCAGATCCACGAGGGGAAGCGCCAAGTGGTGCCCCTGCAGAGGAACAACCTCAGGGACAGCCAGCTGAGAAGCGATGTGACAGAACAGACCCTGGGCCAGAAATTGCCCTTGCAGCAAAACCAGCCTGACGGTACGCAGGCTGCATCAGGAGGGATCCTTCCTGCAGTGAGTGCTGGTGAGACGCACCTGGAGAGCTGAGCGCGGTGCTGGGCTCCGTGCTGCGACAGGGAGTGGCCGCACTCGAGAGAGTCCAGCAAAGGAACGCTTGAGACTGGAGCATATCTCCGGGAGAAAGCCGAGAGCTGGCACTGTTCAGCCTGGAGAAGAGGAGGCTCAGGGGGATTTTGCTGGGGTGTACCACTGTCAGATGGGAGGGAGTCAAAAGATGGAGACACAGGCTCTTTTTACTGATGGATGTTCAGATGGGTTCTTTATTTTTGTTTTAATAGTAAGTGGCAGGAAATATAATAAGATTTTGAATGCTGCAGGGTCATGTTTCAGGTAGCTCCAGCTGGAAGAAAGATTGCGCATTTGTTATTTTGTCCATTTTGACTTTTCATAAGAATTTTTTCCAGTGTCCTCTTTCCTTTCTTTAGCATGCAGTCTCAGCCTTCAGCAAAATCTTAATTTCAACTTTCAACCTTAGGGACTGAAGAAGCTCCTAATTTCATCCCCAAACGTGTATTTTTCTTACTAATGTTTTGATTTTGGAGGAGGGGAGGCTGGGAAGAGAAGGAAAGGCAGAGTAAGGAGTGTGTTATCTTTGCAGTATCTTCAGGAGGCTGGGTACTCCCTTGTCATTTGGTCTGCACATTTCTGTGGTAACATCCTGCAGGAGGTTATAATCATTACTGAAGAACAGTTTCAGTGTAATTTTGTCTCTTACTGACTCAGCACTGTAAATTTTTAAAGCTTTGAGCCCAATTGCCCTGTACAATAAAATAGTCGTATTCCTTTTTTACTTGTATTTAAATGAGATTATACTATTACAACACTGGGCAACCGAATGGAAAATCAGGATCTCTATTTTTCTATGCTTATGTCTTCTGTGCTGAGCTGGTTGAAGATGCCACTCTTTAAAAGCTTCACCAAAGGTCTATAAGTCACTTTTTGAAGGATGGGAAATGCATGCTTTATAGAGTGGGGCACAGCAGGATGCAGCTAAACAGTGTATCTGAGTAGGACTACATCTAAATTGAAGTTTGTGCACACAGTTCACCAAACACTGTGCTGCAGATTTATTATATTGTTGTAAGCACAATTTTACTGTGGGCAGCGGAGAAGCATGTAGGTTTTCCCTCTAGCAGTATGTGCCTGTGCTGCAGTGCAATTGTTTGCAGCAGTGAGATGTGGCCTCTGTCTGATACCATTTTCCCTGTATCCAAATTCAGATCAAGGTTGTGCTGCTGTTTGGTGCAGGTGAATTACTTTGTCTGGTGTCCTGACATGAATGCTGATCTTAAACTGAAATTGTCTGGGAGCTGGGGGAGGAGAATTGAATGGTGGTGAAGAAAACTCTTGTTTAAATGAGACATAAAACTGATTCTGGCCTGAATGCATCTATTAAATACTTTCCTGCAGTCTTCCGGAAGGTCTTGTATCTGATGATCCACCTGTCTGTAATGTGCCTTTGACTCAGTTCTCCTTGGCTTTTTCAGGGAAATTGGTAATCAGTGGCATGTTGTCACACCTCATCACAACAGTGACTACTTCCAAGCAACGAATGAGGTGCTTCATCTCCCTGGGATCCCACGTACCCTTCTGCTTTAAAAAGAGAGGCAGCCCAAGGAACTTAAGGCCCTGATGCTGTTCCTCTTGCATTGTGCACATGGTTTGTCAGCCTGGACTAAACGGTGCACTGCTGTTTGAACGCCATGGAAAGCTGCATGGAAAAGCAGTGCCTCCAAGGATGCCTTCTGTGATCACCCCTGTTAAGCACCTGCCCTCCCTCTTTGTTGCCTTTTGCTGGCCCAGCTGCCAGGTCTGTTTTTGTATTTGAGGCTGTAGCTGTACCTTGACTGTTCACGTCCCTCTCTATGGAGGTACTGGTGGTGAGGGCACCTGTGAGCGACATGGTGGCAACAGCCCTGCTATCTAACATTTCTGTCTGAAGAAATTGGACGTTGTTCTCAGTGAACATAATAAGATAACTTTCCTGCACTGCCTACAGATGACATTTTAAAGTAACAAGAATTATGTTAAACTAGAAAAAGAAAATGAAGTGAATGCTTGCTGGGTATTGTGTTGATCAGTTGAGACCCTTTCAGTCTACGCAAATGGTTCTTCTCTGTGGCATGGTGGGTTTGTCCTGAACCTTGTCCTTTCATTTGTTTCATTTTGTTTTATCAAACTATCATTTATGAAAGCAATCTGGCAAATACGATACAATACAGACTGACTTGTGGTATTCCATCAGATCAGATAGATGATGCCCATTTCGATTTCTGTGTGTGCCAAAGTTAAAGCCCAGTACCATCATTTTATCTGCAAGCATTATGTGTTTACATTTCCAGACTGTTTTAGCAGAAGTGCCTGGCTATTTGGGGATAATGCAACCTGCTCGTGCTGTGTACTGTGCATGAAAAATGTCCACAAGCACAGGGCTTCGTGTCGAAAGGATTTGGACACCACCAGCCTGACACCAGAGCTTTGGAGCCACATCCCTGAAAGATTTTCTTTGAAGTATCAGAAAAGATTTACAGGGGGCCTGTGGTCTGAACACTTCCAGTGTGGTGAAGTAGAAGAAACCAGAAACCAGTCATGGTAAGAAAAATTACTTCCTAAACCTCTATTGTTGTTTTTTAAAATTTTATACATGAGTTATGTTATTTTGTTTTCTATTGCTGGGTGCGTTGAATTTCAACCCGTCCACATTTTTTGGCAAGACACTTCATCTGTGGCAAGCAATAACCCTCCTATTCTCCCCATATCTTTAATAATTATCATTTGAAAGGTTTTTGCAATGAGAAAATGAGAGAGCATTTCAGTTTTTCCACAGTTTTTTAATAGCTTGAAGAATTATCCAGGAGAAGAAATGGTTGCTATAATTGGCCCAAAACTAATGAAAGAAGAGCTTTGATGAAACATATTGATATTTACCATGGTCTGCCCACAGAAGCAAATTTCTTCATTAATTCTTTTTTCTTTAAATTCAAATTAATCTTGGGATAGTAAATATTACATGCTCTCCCCTTAGAAGGAATAGAATTTGTCACAGAGCAGTGGCACTGTGGCATTTGTAGAGACTTTTCCATCACTAAGGGATAATCGGCTTAATGACGGTGTGAACAGATTGCTAACTGCTGTGGTGGGCTTTCTGGGCTGGAGGGAGGACGCTAAAGTCTGGCAATGTCAGCGGGTAGCTGGCAAGAAAGTACGTTTGGTTTCTGTACCAAATGTCATGACATTTTTGTTTTGTCTTTATTTTTCTTGTGGGCTCTTGTTCCGAGCAGCAGCTTTATTGCAGAATGCCGTTGTATCACATCTAAGCTGTTTATGGTATGTGATAGCGTGGCCTGGGTGCACTGAAAGGCTCCCTGCTCACTCAGAGCTTAAACACAGGGTGGCAGGACTGCCTTTGTACGGTTACAGGCACGTGCTGGAGCCTGCCAGCTGCTTGCTCTATTCTGTGTCCCCGACTGTACAGGGTGTGTCTGTGTATGGCCAAGCGGGCATGTTTTCTTTTCAAGGAATGCTTGTATGCAACTAGTGCAATTAAAATTGTTAAACATCATTAGCAATTCTGCAGCATCCTTGTCTGATGCTACAGAACTAACATCTGCTCCAATTTTAGGCAACTAGTTTCAGTAAGCCGCAGATAAATAACTCTGCGGTAGACCTGGGAAATGGGAACGTGTATCGACCACCTTGCTCTGCCACTTTCTGAGGTGAAGACAGAGACTCAAAATCAAACCCAAGTCCCCAGGCCGCTTGCCAGATGCACTCTGTGGCTTGCCAGCACGACAAAAATTAGGGTGCTTGTGAAGTACAAGAGGGTTTTATTGTACTGGGATTACTGATGCCAAGTTCCCACTGGTTTAAAATGTGATTGGTGACATTCATACTTAAAAACACTTCTCTAAAATAAGTACAAAGTTATGTAGTTCTGCTCTTGAAGAAAAAAAAAAGAAAGGAAAAAAAGTGGAAATTTTCTGGAAATTGTATTCAAGTAACTGAATAACTGTGCTAAATGTGGTGAATGTTATCGTCTTAAATCATTGACAACCATTATTTAAAGTGGTGTTTTCCTTTGTACTTTCCTATGATATGTATTGCCAGCCTTTTTATAAGTTCTGTTAGATCCTCAAAATGAAAACTACCTCAGTCAAAGATTATTAGGTTGATGCATCCTTCTGTATGGTGGCAAGTGTCTGTGCAGTAGTAAATAGTGAAGTAACCCTGAGTAATTTTCCAGCCTTCTAAGGAAATCTTCTGTAACAAGTGTGGAGAAGGCAGAGAACCTAAAAGAAACAAGTGCAGGTGAATTCCAAGTCACGGCAGAGCAGAAGTTATAGCTCAAGCTCTGAGCAGGTAGGAATTTGTTTTCAATACAGGTCTTATCTTGTCATGCTCATGAAACGGTCTGCTTTCTTCTGATACTTCACCCCCACCTCCTTTCTGCTGGCTGTAGAGCAAATGCACCTGCTTTGTACATACCCTAAAACTGAGTAATGATGTGGGAGCACTGATGGATGAATACGCAGACTGGTCCTGAGCTGCAGGTGCCGAGCTTGGTGTTATCAGCACCTGTAACGTAGTTTTAAATATTTGTTGTATTAAATGTGGATAGATATTGCACTTGTGGGATTAGGTGAAGCTCAGTGGGACTTCTGACCTGACACTGCCTTCCTCTCCCCACAACAGTGGAGCTACTAGGCAGTCCCCATGGCAGAGGTTTTAAACACGTCCAAGCACTGCACGAGGGAAACAGTGAGGCATCATCCAGAGAACTGGAAGGGTGATGGGAATTTAACTGAGCGCATTTTCTTTTATTTTAGATTTATAGTATATAAGACAGTTATTAGAATATGCGATCAACCCTGAGTTCCTAAAATTACGATATATTTCTTTCCTTGGAATTTGTTTCCGAATGAACTGTTAGCATAACTTCAGAGGTCCTTGAGGTATTTAATATATATATATATATATATTAATTTAACAAGTGATTTTATGTACAGGTGTACCTATAAATACCTGGACTTAGTTATAAATATTAGATTTAATCTCAGTAAGGACACAATAAAAAAAAAAGAAAAAGAAATATAGATAGGTATCAATTCCCAGGTCACCTAATTAAGTGGCATCCTTGCTTTGTAACTTTTATTGTGCTAAACAAGGAATGTGTATACTAATTAAGATGACTAATAGTTATGTTCAATCTAATTATAGCACTGCCAGGAGGCACTATAATACTTAAGGGTCTGTCAGCGCTTTTACTACAAAATCTTGGTCTTACAAGCTAATCTGCACACCTGTACTGTACTTGCTGCCTTACAATGTCACAGGTTTCACACTGCATGTACTATCGTGATTTGAATGATATTTACTTGAAAGGTGGGTTTTCTTTCTGGTGCTTGAGATGGAAGTTTCAAAGCAAAAATGCTTTTTATTGATTCTGAAACACACATGAGCAAACTTCAAAAGTTTATGTTGCAACTTGTTATATTTGCATAAATATCAATATTTGGGTATTTGAGAGGAATCTCTGATGTTGGCAAAACAGGCCAGGAAGTCTGGCAGGAACAAAATCTTTGCGGTTCCTGTGGCACCATGCCCACCTCGGGGTGGCCGTGAAGCATTGCTTCTCTTCTAGTATCTGCTACTGCCCTTCTGGTGCAGGGCTCCTGAAAAGTAATGTTTGTGTCAGTCTGGAATAATAACCAAATGCAACAAATACAATCCTGAAACTAAATCCTCAGCTTGAGCAGAGCTTTGCGTTCAGTGTTTTTATCTGAGCTGTTTCGGACTGGTGTAATTGCAGGATTTACTTTTCATTTTATTGGCACAGAAAGTGATGCCCTGGCGTTTACTAAGGCAGCAATGGCAGCAACGACTGCAGATCATATCCAGAGCACTCTCAGGTCCTGCAGCTCCTGTGAGTATAGGGTGAACATGTAGGATGGGAGCTTTTGAAACTGAATTCATCAACAAATCAGTAGCTATTATGTCATGTCATGAATCAAGAAGCTAGTTGTTAGGATTAACATTTTACTGTGATCTTTTTTGCTGTGATATATTGAGAACTCTTTTTTTTTTTTAAGTCAGATGAAATAGATTTGAAGAACCATAAATATGGATCCACAATAATGTATTTAAAAGGCAATAGCCTTTCTTTTTTAAAGAGCTCAATATGTCTCATGAAGAAATCCGTTAAAAACCGTTACTGAAACCATTTTTCAGCATTTTTGCAGTTATAGATGCTGTACAGCTGGAGAATAGCGGAAATATATTGTGTCCTCTCAAAAAAGAGTGAGAGAGATGAGTTTCTTTGATTGGATTGTGTGAATTTTGATATGGTGAAAAGGCAGGGCAAGATGGACAAATCTCACTTTAAAATAATCTAAACCAGGATGTCATGTGGAACACCTGTGGCACAGGGGTGTTTTGTTTGTGACAACGATGATATTTTTGACCTGAATATTCAGGGTAGGTGTTGTACAGTTGCAGTAGGTGACAGGAATGATAATTGTCACACATACCCTGGTGTACTTCAGTACTGCATATACTGGGGAACTATCTGCAAGATAACACCATTCCAAATCAACAGTGTCTCTGCAAATACCGTAGGACTCATTAAGAGCCGTGTCAGTTAGTAGTTTCCAAATGGCAAAGGTGAATTGAGGGTGTTTCATCCATGAAACATTCATAGAGTATTTCATGAGTTGTCAAAATAGGAGAGACAACAGAGCTGAGGCTGCAGTTTTTTCCTCTAGGCTGAGATTCACAGCTCAGCATGGCCAGAAGATCAGGAGGAGGATTCGCTGCTTATTGGAGTACAGTCGCGTTGCGGTGACAGTCACCAAACTGCACACTTGGAGCGTCTCCATGCCAGAATCTGACCTGCAGTGAAAGGGCCCAGCTTGGTTTATTTTGTGCTTCTGCGTTCCTCCAACCTCCAGCTCTGGGGGCACCCTAGGTGCCAATCTCCCTTCTGCCCCTTCTTTGAGAGCTGCAGCACACAATCCGGTGCCAGGTCTGCCTGCTGGGTTTCTGCAGACACAGAATACGTACCATGCAGTGAGCATCTCTGGTTGCTGCTCAACTCAGGGTGCTTTTAAAGGCTCTTTTCTAGTTGCCACCACCGCTGCTTCATAGCTTCCACCTTCCCTGAAAGGAAGCTCCCCCAAACCCATCCAGTGAAAGCAGCTCACCAGCCTCAGCTGCTTCCTTCTCCCCGATGCAGCAGGACCTCATTAAACACACAACAGCAAACATTCCTGATGCGCAGTGTTTACAGCAAGGCCTTTGTGTCATCATACAGTGAGACTTTTTCTTTCACCCTCCAGACATGCAGATCGGGGTTAATATTTGCATCATGTTGACAGTTTATGCTTAATGTTATCTTTCATACGCTGCTTGCTTGCTAGAAAATTTGACACCCTTGTAAGTGTTAGGTTTTCATTCAAGAGGCCATTGAGAGACAATGAAGAACAAAATAAGGCAAGATAAACAAAAGCCTCTTAAGATGAGCTTGGAAATTTTCTGCTGGCCTTTATTCCCTTATGGAGTTTCTGGTACTGCACAAAGAAAAAACATACATATAGTCTTAGGAGGTGATAGGCTGCTCAGAATATGAAATCTGTAGCACATTCTGAATATGTTTTGTGTAACAGCAAGAGATTAGGGATTTCTTTCACTGCTACCTAAACAAGCAAATGGAGTAAGGACTTCCAGCTGTTCATTATCTATAGTTCACTTCTCTTTTAAGCTTTTATAAGGCAGGATGAATCACCTTGATCTTTGCTAACATTCATTTTCTCAAATCAGCTGTTTTTTGAACAATGGTGTGGCGAAACAGACATTTGCAGTTTGGTTTTGGCTGATTTTATCTAGATTGGTATTTAGTAATGGTTTTCAGCAGTCTTTGCTCCTACTCTTTTTTGCATTTCTATGCATTTGTTCTGAAAGTAGACAAGAATCTATCAAATGTAAGCTGTGCACAGCCAAGGAGACACAGTCGGGGGCCTGTGCAAACCCTTCACCAGGCTTGAGGGGTGTGACCCGTGCTGAAGGCTGCTCACCAAAGGTAAGGTGACTTCAGGGGTGCTTTGGGGTACCCGTGAAGCCAGCAGAGGTGGCTGCGGGCAGCTCCTGCTTTCCCAGCCAGCTGCCGGGCAGGACCAGCAAAGGGTCCTGGTGGGGGTGCCGGCCCCTGCATCCCACCGCCTGCCCAGTGCCCAGGACAAGCCTCTGCTCCACTTTCTGCTGAAACACCGCTTCACTCGTTAGCAGCCAGCTGCCAATAAACGGCATCTCTTTAGCAGCTCCAGCATCCTGAATCGGGATAACGTGCATAAACCAAAACAACTGACACTACGCCTAATACTGCGCTATTTTATCTCCTCCCTAACAGTCTCTAGCCAGTATATGCAGAGATGTGCATCTGCTTTGGCTTATGCTCCTTGCTTTTATTTCAACAGACCACAGTAAACTATGGTCATGTTGTCCCTCAATCTGGAGGAGTTTTTAGGCAAGATGTTCTGATTTTAATGGGCCTGTGGTTATCTCAGGTTGGCCAGTGCTTTAGAGTAAATGGCTTCTGTGGTGTGAAAAGCCTTACTCTGGTATGCAGCAGAAGATAAATTCAGTCATTGGAAATCCTTCTTGGGTATCTCAAAGAGATGATCATAATGGTTCCACGTGAGGAGCTCAGGCCTTTGAGACGTAGGTGTGTTTGCAGCCTGTCTCGGTGCCGATCGCTTCACTGCTGAATTCCATTTGACGTGCCTCACAATTAAGTGTAATACAGCTGTGGGAATGTAGGTCAGCAGTCTCTTTATTCTACATAATTCTACATTCTCGTTTTCAAGAGAAAAAACTTTAAAGGAACCGAGAGAAAGTAAAGAGCAGAAAAATTACTTCAAAACAAAGTTTTAATGAAGCTTTCTACTACACATTTAATGAACGGGTACTACATTTTCCAAGACATTATTAACATAGCTGAATTAGCCTGATGTGCTGCTGCTTTATCCTGAGGCTTTTGATTACCATGACTTGGCTTTATCTCACTATTCTGCATACTAAAAGTCACCTGGGAAAAGAAGCTCCTGAGGCTGAGCCAGGGACGCAGGGGCTGCAGGCCTGTGCGTTATTAAAGAAGGTGTCTGCAGACTCCTCAGCCTGGGCGCATATTTCCTAGCGATTCCACTTCAGCTGCATGCCCGCCTGTACGACCTGTCCTCAGTGTCCGCTGCAGAAGCCTCCTGGTCTGTGTGGATGTACCGGGGCTTGCCCGCGGTGCGATGCCATCAGAAGGGTTTCCCTTTGTCTCGTGGAGCCTGTGGGTGGGAGATTCGCGCTGGATTCCCCGGGGCAGCGGCTTGTCTCACACACACACACCCCTGAATCAGCAGAAATTGCCTGGCTTATCAGACGTTGAATTTAAAATTCAGTTTCACACTTCACCCAAGACCAGGATTACCACGAGGTGCTCGATTGATTATTTTTCTCTCATAGGAGCACCAGCCAACGCAGAACAGCCATAATGGAAGACGTAAAAGTGCTCAACGTTAATATTTAGCATGTAGAATCCTGCATTGAGGCCCCATTACGGCAAGGCAGGACGCAGAACAAAAGCAGATTCCTGTGAAAAACACTATTTGAGTTGAGAGAAACAAAAGATGACTGTACCAAACAGATGGGGGCGTTGGATATAACAACGAGATAGTTACTACAGTAAACAGCAGCCCCAGCACACCAGCTGCATAACATCTTAGCAGAGGCAATCCTATGTAATTTGACAACTTCCAAGCATGTGTTGCACCGAAAAGTCACATTTTTGCATCTTAATCGTTACTTGGTCAATATTTTCACTCAGAGTACATCAAGGTACTGACTGTAGGAATTAACCTGAATGTGTATTTACTTCGTGTCTGGCTTGATGTTAGAGCAGAGGCTAGAGATGACTAAACACTTGGTGAAAACTAGCATGAAATTTAATTTCCCTCGTGTGGCTTTCAAAGAACAACAAAAAAAAAACCTCAGCAGCAACAACAACAAAAACCAACATTTCCATTAAAATAAACTATGCTTGTATTAAAACAAGGTGAAAAATATAAGTATGTGCAACTGATAGAAAATAGCCTTCATGCAGCTGATTACTAGATTGATTGGCACTGAGATGGATTAATTGATTTTCCTGCGTTTGGCAGGGGTAGGGTCTGTCATAACAATTCTTAGAGTTTCACAAATGTTAACTAATCATTTGCCATCTTGCTGTCAGGTAGTAGTTTTGCTTTGTATACAGGTGGAAAAAAACAACAGCATGAATTACTTCCCTCAGGTGCCGCATCCTGCCAGAAGTGGAAGCAGTTTACCACAGTGCCTCCGCGCACAGATGCTGTGAGAATCCCCCTGCCTCTAGGTCTGGGAGTTTTGTTTTCATTGTGTCTTTCCGGGGCACAGGGTCCAGATTAGACTGAGGTATCTACAGGCTGAACGGGTAAAGTTTTTATGAATGTTGTCATCTTTGCTGTAGGAATGAAGCCTACAGCTGCTGTCCAAATTAATTGCAATCATTGTTCAAGTATTAGGAATTCCCAAATACAGCAAGATTTACCTAGCTTTTCAACATTGGACAAACGTAAGTAGTATGGCAACCAGGTATTTCTCCCACTCGTACTACTATTTTTCATGTCCTTTTTGAACTGTGAAAACTGGATTAAAATAGATAAGGCCCTTGTAGCACTGTGTAGATCAGTTGTCCTGGATAGTAGAGTTCACCTTCCTTGACGGACAGGGCCAATGCCAATTATCAGCAAGATCAAATACAGTACGTCCACTGAGACTCTCACCTCTCTCAGCCTTGCTTTACAGTTTCTTCCTTTTTGGTCTGAAGTATTAATAATAAAAAAAATAATAAAATGACAAGCTAGAAATCAATGTCAAATATAAAAAGTGTTTATTATCCATGTGAAACCTAATACTGCGTTCCCTGCAATGGCAACAGTTGACTGATGAGGCTGACACATAGGAACATTCTCTCCATTCTCTCGTTTTGACAAGTTTGATAGAGCCTTTGACTTGATTTTTTTTTTTTTTCCTAATGGATAAAAGGAAAGCTGGTGTGCTGGTGTTAATATATATGGATTTTTTTTGGGGGGGGGGTATAGTTACTGTCTACTGAGAAATCCTGATCTTTGAAAACAAAAATCTGAGATCAGCTAGCAATTCTCTCTCCAGCTACCCTTGTGATACTACAGCAGCTCTGCATACCTGTTGCTTCTGCGGCTTCATTTCCCTTCCATGCTGATGGCATGTCTTCCTTTTGCCAGCCAGTGTGTAGAGGCAAAATCAGTTGTTGTTTTCTTACCTTTATAATCCCTGAATTTTCTTACGCATATTAATTGAAAATACCCCCTCATCCCTTTGTGCTCCATGACATTATATAGCCTTCTCCAAGGAGAAGTTGTTTGGCCAGCATGGTCATGTTCAGGATTATTCACATCAGTAAGATTTGAACAGTGAGCATTTGATTTCACGTGGCACTGCTGCTCCTGGAGATTTCTGCATTCAAAACACACTTACGTTTTTGTGTTACAAGGATAAGAAAAATATCCTAGTTAAATGGAGCATAATTTTGTTTATGCTTTGTTTAAACCAAGGGATAGAATGAGAGAGAATTACAGAACTTGTTCTTAAACTGAAGATTTATATCTTAAAACTTGGACATCAAATATTAGAAGTGAAAGGGGCACAGTCCTGCTAAGCTCCACAACAGACAGTGCTTCAGGTGGAAGTGTTAGGGCTATTTTCCTTAGGTGTTAGATTTGCTGCCAGGCTGATAGGATTAATTCCCTCTACAATAAAATGACCGCTTAAAATCCAGCAAGATGATGTGATCGATAAGTTCTTTCAGCATTTCCACAGACTTTATTTAACTATTTTGTAGTTCCTCCCTGATCTGTAACTGAGCCGGGGCAGAGGCTGTGCAGTTCTGGGTCTTCCTCCACCACTTGTCTGCCCGTCTGCTGGTGAGGGGCAGGGGCTTCGGACGGCCCTGCTGATGGGCTCATCGAGTAGCTGGGACTTTTGGCTGCTGGGTTGATATATTAGGGATTTTGCTGTGTGCATGCTAGAGGGGCATCAAGCTGCATAGTTGGAAGCTGCTTTGAAATGACTGCTCCCCCAAGGCTTGGGGACACAAAGCACAGTGGGGTTAAACCAGTTGGAAGACGGTGTCTTTAGCAAACATCTGTATTTTGAAAATGTCTCCTTGGCAGGGCTGCAGTAATGGCTTGAGAGAGAAGGTTTTCTATCTTGCTTTGGTGGTCAGAATGTCCAGAGCTACACTGGACATAAGCAGCACAATGAATCCACGTATTCAGGCTTGCTCTGCTGGTCTTTGGGGCTGGGTGGTTTCAGGGTCTATGACAGGTGCTATAAAAGAGGTTGGAGGAACCCTAAAATTGAACTAACTTTGTCCGTAAGCTGTGCAAATCGCTATCTTGTTAAAATAATAGGGCAGTGAATAAGAGACTTCTACAGAGATCTGTAACTCCATGATTTGAATTCTTGTTTGGTTTGGTTTCATCATCTATAAGTAAAACTAATTCAGAGAAAGTGTTTTTACTGATTAAAAAAATCAAAATAACTTGGAAGTATCAGATGTATAATTAAGTTTTGTCATTTACTTCTAAAGGAAGCAGCACATTTTACCCTGAGGTAAATCAGTTATTTTATCATGTGTGAACTCTGCCAGTGGTAAGAGTATGTCACATCTGTAAATTCATGAGGCACCTGTAGATTTTGTTTGTCAATACATAATTTCTCAAGGCTCTAAAATACATATATTGTTCAAGATTTTGCAACCCAGTATGTCTGGCTGTGTGCTTCTTGCCACAGCAGCAGGATCCAGACATTTCAATGCTGATATAGTGATCGCCAGTACTCACTCTTGCTTTTTAAAAAAGGAAAAAATAGTACAAATGAAACAGAAATGATTAGTGAGGTACCAGTGAGTCATGTTTCTATGTGACTTCACGAGCATGGCCGATGTCTGGTCTGAGAGCTCGAGTCAGCAGCTTCTGTGGTTTAATGTGGCTGTCTTGTAGTTAAAACTTACTCATAGAATTCAAATTTATATGTGATTTTCTGTCTAAAAATTAAATGATACAGCCCAGCTTTCAGACTGGGGAGGCAACTCCGCGTGATGAGTCACAACTTGACTTCTTTGTTGTTGTTTAAGAAATGAGTATACTTCATGTCAGCAACATGTGGTTTTCTCAAGAGTTAATATTTCTTTCTTCATTTTTCCCTTGAGTTTACTCCAAGTTATCTTAATTGCATGCTACAAAGTAATTAAAAATATGGGTCTTCAGCTCCTTCCATCTGAATGGCTCAGAAGGGAGTATGTGGGTCGGGGGAGTGTTGGCACCGGAGTCTCATCAGACTGTGACAAAATAAATTGTTCCTCCATTCGTTTAAGCGGAGTATAATGAGGTTTGACACAGTGAAAACTGAAGCTCAATCTGTAACTGAAATTTTATGTATCGGGTTGGTTGGAAACATCCCAAGAGGTCTTTGTGCAGCTGTTTAATACTATGAGTTTTCTTTATAGATGCTTAAACAAGCAGGCTTGCAGGAGTATCTAATATGGCTGTGGCACAACAAGGGTGTCAGGGAAGCAGGAGACTGATCCAGAGCTATCTTTTTGTCCTGCAAATAAATGCTTGTTGACTAAAAGTTAAAAAAAAACAAACAAAAAACCAGCAGCTATTTAGGTGGAATAACTCCTTGGTGGAGTCGAGGGGATCTGGGTTTGAGGCCTGGCTGAGTTCAAGGGTGGAGGCTCCGCACAAACCCAGCACTTTGTTGTGGAGGTGTCTTTCCCAAGGTAATCTGTCAAAGCTGGTAAACTGGGGTGAAAGAGGAAGGGTGAACCATAATTTCTGCATTTAACAAGAGTACAAAAGCTGATTGAAAATATTTTGGTTCACTGCTAAGAAATATTTCTTAGAAAGAGGAGCACTAATGATTTTAGCACATGTGTAAGCGGGCAGAGGGCTTCATGGTCTGTTCTTCCCATTTGTGGTTGGTAGATTTGGCTTCTGCCTATGGGAAGTATCTTTTTTCTTTTTTTTTTCTGAAAATGGAGAGAGGATACTAATGTGTGGTTAGTGAAACACATCAAAACCATGTCCAAATTTACAGACGTTAACTGCTAGCTGGATCAGCAGATCTACAGCTCCAAAAGGAGTTCAGTCAGCGGCTAAAGCTGTGCTGGAAGAGTGGATCCTGAGCTGCCTGCGAGCAAGTCACTAGAGGGCAGCCGGAGCCGCGCACCGGTGTGCAGAAGTGCGGTGTTGCACACCCGGGCTGGACGTGCAGCGTGCATCTCGGCAGAACCCCCTTCCAGCAGCTCGTGCCCGGGCTGCCCCAGCCTGGCTGTTTGTCACAAGCAGTTTTTTCTCATGTGCATTTCCCCTGTAACGCCAGCCTGCCTCCTGAAGGCAAGCAGACCTAGCCCAAGGATGTCCACACGCGATCTGTGTGTAACGGAGTTACTCCAGAAATGCCCCAGCGGCCACCTCAGCAAGGGAGCCTTTTTTACTGGAACCGCAGCTAAGTCTTTCTGCCTGTATGTCCGTGCCAGGGGAAGATCTGTCTGGCAAATACGTGACTGTGATATGTGATCTCCCTCCCCAAGGCATCACACTTGTGAGAACTGCAAGCATCTTGAAGCTTTAGTAGCTGTGGATTTTGTCAAGCTATTTTGAAAGGCAAGGGTGACCTACACTCTGTGAATCGTGGCATGTGCCACATGGGCAAAGCTGCATGACTCGAACTGTACTTACAGTGGGAAAGGTCACATACCAGATGCTCACAAAATACCTGGGGATTTTCAAGAGTACAAAAGAAGTGCACTGTAACACTAATAATGTGGATAATATTTTACTGTCCTGCAGTTTTCCATCATGGTGGCAATACGGTCCTGGAGCTGGGGAAGAGATCCTTGGGATCCTGCACAGGGTGTCCTTTAGCAGATGACAGCAGGGAGTATTCAGGCCCTGCAGCACTGGTAACTGTCCTGTGTAGCAAGGAGCACTTTGCCAGTGTCTCTGCGAGACCCTTGCACCATGGGCAAGAGACCAGTGCCAGTCTCGTCTCCTCCCTGTGCCGCAGAAAAGAAGCAGAAGAGCACTCAGCCATCGCTGCACTGGCTCCGTCTCCTAGGATGCTCCCTGTGCTCCTCTGCCAACCCCCACATAGCAACTGAAGGGTGTTTTTAGGATGCCTGTATAAATAACATACAGGCTTGTTTGCAGCTTGTCCTAGAAACTACCCCCTAAACATCCTTCCTGTGTAACATGAAGATGTTCTCAGGACTGTCCTCCATTCTCTACATCACTTCAGTAATCTCTGAACAACTGCTCAAAGTTTGCACAGAGGTTCTCTTAAGTGCTGTCTTAATGGAAACAAAAAATTTCTACTTCCTTCACAGTTCGGGTACCTGCCTGCCAAGGTATGGTTTGAGCTGGGAAGCTTCTGTTGTCTGTCATACTCCTCTACTCTTCCCACTGATGTTTACATAAATAGTCTAAGGAATAACATCTACACAATGCTTTGGATTTTCCTGCCTGGAAAACTCCTTCCAACCATCTGTCAAATGAGTAAGAATATTTCTACATCTTCAGCAGTTCCAGAAATGTTACTTCAGACTGCGATACAGCTGCGAGGCTCTGGATTAGCAGCTTCCCTAGGCAGTGGATTTGCAGTTGGACTGTAAAGCTGTATCCAGTATGGCTCTCACCCAGAGAGAAGAGCGGTCAAACAGCTGACTTACAGTGCTTCCAAAAAAAGAAAAAAAGAAAAAGTTAATCCAGGCAGTCTGGCTGCTTCTGTGGTGCAGATTTGTAGTTCCCTGGGAAGCAACAGTATAGCTGGTCAAGCTGTAATTAAAGCTAAAATGCAGTGTTTTGTTCAGATAAATGCTTTGGAAAAGAAACGTTTGCCAAACTCTCCTATGCAGATACTATTTTTCAAAACTGAGTTTTAGCTAATTAGCACTTACTTCAGATAGGCAGGCTTTCTTCCTAGGTGAGATGCTGAACGCGAGTTGCTGGCCTCTGAGGAGCATAGACTGATGGTTATGTTATCTGATCCAGAATATTTCACGTGTTAAAGCTGTTGCAAGTTACTGTTTTCCACATAAACAAAGTGTAGGCTGTTGCTTCTCCTGAGTGACTGGCCTGCATTATCACGGCTTTGTCCCATGGCATAGAAGTAATTCTGTTGGTTGGGCAAATGCACAGTACAACAGAGTGACTTGAGCAACACTGGTGGCAAAGGAGAACCTAAGTGGTACAATAAATAAGAGAGCCAGACCATCTCCACGCTTTCTGGTCTCAGTGAAGCAGCCCCCATCCTTTTTCCATGATGTTAGACATTTTTCGAAATCTAACAGCACAGTAAGTGCTAAAACAAATGAAAGAAAAAAAAAAGTCAATTTACAAGCCATAAATAAAATACTTGGGAACTGTTACTAATCCTGAAATGCTTGCCATGATCTTCTGATCCGACTTTGTGCTAGTTGCCCCTAAATTAGCATGTAGAAGAACTGCTTGGGACCAGAGCTGGTAGGATGCAGCAGCTCCAGACACCAAGAGGGTGTGGATGGTTCCAGAGCAAGTTGTGCTTGGGAGAGGAGGTAGCTCTGAGCAGGGACTCCAGGAAGCCTGGGCCTCAGAAGAAACTGAGATTTTAGGGTTTTTGTTATTAAATATAACTGTGAGTAACACAACAGTTGCCTTCATCGTTTTTCGTGATGAAATGAGGCATGTTGAACTGCTTCCAGGTAGCAGATGGTAAGGATCCCACTTTCATGTTGGCTAGGTCTGCGACTGGCTGGGAAGCAGCTTTTCCTTTGTGTTGTAGGATCTGTCGCAGGAATTCTCAGACACACACACACACATACTCAAGCTGAAAGATGAGTAAACAATTTCCGTTATTCCTGGATGGGGAGGTGGATCCTGCCTCAGCAAAGGGCTCCAGCTCTGCTCAGAAGCACTCTCAAGTGTCTACTTACACACTTGCTGATCTGGAGCTGTAAATTCAAATTCCCTTTTTGCAACTGCTTGATAACTTTCTGCTTTCCTTTTTGGCTGTTAACAAAGAGTATTGCTTCATAGACTTGCTTCAAAATAGGAAAGGAATATGTTGGTATTTCCTTTCTGTTTTCAAGACAGTCTCTTCCAGCTGATGTCCTTCCATTATTTATCTAAGTGACCCATCTTCTTGAGTCAGCCAAGTTAGAGCCAACCGGAGACGTAAAAACAGCTCTCAAACTTTCTGCTTGTCTCTACAAAGTGTTTCAAGTTATCTGAACCAAGAAAAAGTGAACGTTGCTGATTTCATGTAGTGCTTTGTATACCTGACTTAATGAGAGGATTTCCAAGATTGCCACCAAGCAGGCTTTGCTTGACAGTCAGTTTGTCTAAGACATGTTTGCAGTTTGGGATTTGCAGTTCTCTTAACTATACTTCAGCTGTGGTGCTGGCAAGCCTGTGAAAGCTGACTGGTAGCTGATGATATAGCAAAAGTAATAGCCAAGGCAATTGGCAGAATTTTAGGGGTGATGGCAAAGTGTTTATGATTTAAAATGACAAAATGTGTAAAGTGCCTATGGCTCTGAATAGATGCTGAAAGAATAAATAAAATAAATTGGACCATCTGGCACTCACGACTTTCTGTGCAGTCTTAGCCAGCAGTTTGTAGGAAATTAAAACATGATAATATTGTCTCTCTCAATGGTTGTTAGGAGTGATCATTGTGAAACACGTGTAAACACTGAACTGGAATTTCTGGAAACAGCAGCATATGCAAAATTGGCAGAAAATCACAGTGCTCTGGGGATCGGAATAACTGGAAGGAGAGCACCAGCGAGCCTGGAAAGACTTGTGGGTCTGCGGGACAAGTAATGGCTAGTGCAGAATTGCTGGCTCCCCTGGCCAAGACACTGGCAGGTAGAAGAGCTGCTGGAGATGTGGCGCTGCACTAAGCCATCTAATTTCTTGCGGTCTGTGGGGTTTGGTAGGGCTGAGTGACATGGTGCCGTGTCCAAATTGCTTCTTGCCATCTTCCTCTCATCCTTCAGCAAGGCCGCTTGTCAGAAGGTTGTAAAGGGTGCTTTGAGTAACAGGCTCCGGTGATCGCGTTAGTAGGCTCCTGTTTTTTCATAAGTACTAATGAGTAAATCATGGAGAGGGCTTTTATGAACAGGCATCTTATTCAGCAATTTATAACCCATTGACCGCTGGCTTTAGTTGGTTTGGAAATACAATGCATTTCTCCTCCCAGTCTCATTTTTTAAATTCTTGGCCTATGCACAGTATATCTCAAATGTTTTCTTCTCTATTTGAACATTTTCGTAACATCATTATCATTTTCTTTCTAGTCATAAATGTCAGTTTTAGGATTGAAGAAGAAAACATAGTAATTGGGAGCCTTTATTAAGCTCTATTGTTTGATGTATTTCTTTCCTTTTTTCTGGTGTATGCAACTTCTGTAAAGTTGGAAAGCAAGCTCAAAAGGGTGCTGCCCAATTCACGCTGACTAGAAACATTTGTTTTGTCAGCTACACCTTGTATTAATGAGATTAAACAGAGGTTGTGGAAGAAAGGGACACCTTCTGGTTTGGCTGTGTCTAGTAGATTATGGTGAAAAGTAAAGCTTGTTTCTACCTGAGCACGAATTTGTGATATGTCTATCACAAAACATCTCAGCATATTGATGCTGGATTCACACTTGCATGGGACCCTTTGGCCCAGAATATAAATCCAAAACTTCAGCTATGCCTTTAAAATGGACAGCTGTGAGGAGCTCAGGTAACAAAGATAGAGGCTGGGAGACAAGAACTTGAGCTGCCTTGGTAGCAGTTAGGGAGAAAGTTTGTGGCATAACAACACAAGCCAATGGGAGGGATTGTGTTTGCTCTCTTGCAGTGGAGTAGCAGCACATGCTTGCACATCAGTGGTGTATCTAAAGAAAGAGGTTTTATTTGCTTCCTTTATCTTTTTAAAGATGACGTTCATGGCTGAGACTGGTAAAAGGGCTGTATCCCTTCCCTGCATCCTTCTGGCGCATCATGACACAATGAGAACCTTTCTTCCCAGGCCCTGACTGTGCAGGATCCAGAAATGCTTCTCCAGACTAAGAAATTATGACTGTATTTCCACGTATTTCATGTTGCAGTTCTAAAGAGAACCCTTTAAAGGACGATGAAAGCAACGCAAGTCAAGCTGATGCTTGCAGCTGGAATCCCTGACATAAAGCCGCGAGCACGTCTAGAAGTGAGGAGAGCCAAGCTTTCATCCTGCGGTTTTTTCTTTTGGGAGCAGAAGTAGTTGATATTCAGAGTTTTTAATGAAATTTATCTTCGGATAAGACCCATTTCATCTAGCTGTTGCTGTCTAGAAATTAACTGCCTGGTCTTATACTCAGTAGCCAGTTGAGTGTGGGGGGGGGATCTCTAGAGGCCACTTCATGCCACCTTGTTAGACACCCATCATTAAGTGAGCCAAGAGCTGTCCCATTCAGCATGTTTGCTGAAGAATTTAGCTGTTGATATCACAAGATATGACTTAGCAATCGGTCCTGTTTGTAGCTAACCTTGGAGTGAGAACATTTCATTTCATTTAACTCAAAGTAGTCTAAAATTATTTTTTGGAAGGACTTAAAGCCTTAGCTTTTGTAAACAAGCTTAATTTTGGACCATCATTTTGTTCAGCTCCAAATGAAAATGAGGCCTCAATTGTCTCTTATATGAAACAGGTTAAAAAAAAAAATCCCATCTTTAGACATTGATGAAGAACCTTTCACATTTCTAAATTAATTGGGCTTGATTGTCTCTGTGCTTTTTTCTTTTTGTTTGTTTCTCCAGTCAGTCTACTGAGAATGTTTATTGACAGGGCAATGTGGTGTTGGAAAAGTAGTCAGAGCCAGGGGATCTGAAAGGGGGATGTTTTATTCAGCATCAGGCTTCCGCCTGCTTGGTTGCGTGGAGCCTGGGACTCCAGACGGTGCTGCTGACAGCAGTCAACAAAACGTTACACTTCAAGGCCAAAGTGTGGAGTGCCATACTTCAGAAAAAGAATCTTGAATGTTTATTTCATGGGCAAATACCAGCTAATTTTTTTTTATTCCCCTCCCCTCCCCAAAGCTAGCAAAGTGGCTCAATTTGGGTGGATTTTCCTGGCGATGCCAGAAAATGTTCTTGCTCTAACCGCACGAGTTGCCAAAGCTTTGAGTTGCATGCTCAGTCGAAGGGTGGTACAGCCAGGCAAGGCAAAGGTTGAAAGCTTTTTATTGTGGGCAAAGCAACATTTTTTTTTGTTTTGTTTTGTTTTTCATTTCAATTCAGAAACCTCTGTATTGCTTTAGCTGAAATTAAAAAAAAAAAAAAAGATGAAAGAAATTGCCTGAGGCATACACCCAGCATGTAAACTTTCAGCCTAAAGCCTGGCAGTGGTATAAATAACTGACAGAGGGTCTCGTACTGGAAAGCATTGGGCAATTTGGATAATGATGGCTCTAATCCTTCAGATACATTTACATGGAAACATCTAATGTCCATTGTTTTTTGAGTATGTTGCTTGCAGCTGGCATTCTCTTTTATGTAGAAAGAAGTATTGAAGCATTTTGTTTGCTGGAAAAAATAAAGTTTTCTATGCTGAAAATTGTGCAACTTGGCAAATGATGGCCAGAAATGCTAGAGCAACTGACTGTCAAGTACCCTTTTAAGTTAACTCCGATTGCTATATTTCTAAAAGAATTGGCTTTATTTTGAGTTACCGTAGACTCTTTTTCCCCCTTCCATACTACTCCCATGCCTTCTACATGGCAGTAGATCATCTGCAGCTACCAGAAGGTGCTAGTGGCTTTAGTGGCTGTGCCAGATCTTGCTTTCAGTGGCTGTAGCAAGCATTAAAATTAGCCCTTCAGTTTCAGTGGCAAAACATTCTGTGATGTGTGACAGCAGCAGAGAAATGTCCCCAGAGCAGTGATGGATCCCACCACTTGTCCCGTTGTCATCTAGCCCTGCTGTGCTGAACTACCGACAGCCTGTTGGTACTGCTCTGGCACAAAGTTGTTCCAGTTTCACCTCCGTGAAAATTTTTGGGGGTGAGATGTAGTAGAGGGAACTTTACACTCAGCTGCTTCCGCCTGAACTGGTTATCATTCTTATCGAACAGGGGAAAGGAGCATTGTTTCCAGCAGGTGATACGCCGGTTGCATTGTGCAAATTCATGAAATTTCTGCCAGATGCAGGGAGCTGGCTGTGAAATGTCACCTGACTTTTGGCAATAGCAACAGATGCAATTGCTCTTTAGTAAACCTATTGATTGCTTTTTTTTTTCCAGATTACAGATGAGGCGATTAATTGCCTTCCTTGCAAAGTCTTCTGTGGTGCTGTGATGTCCCCTCTCCTCATGCTGCAGTGCGGGAGGTCGTTGGGAGCACTAGGAGGGAAGCTAGGCTGCCCACAGTCAGGTTTGTAGTGTCTGGATTTAATCTCCGTTCAGGCAGCTGCTCAGCAAATTATCTTGTTTGCACCAGAGACTGGGACTCCAGTGAATGCAACCTGACGCTCAGCCTAGGTGAATTTAAGGAGCAGCAGAAAGTGACAAGTTCACACCACTTGTGGTTTTTGTCCTTGCTGCCTTCACGCAGCCTTTCTGCATCGTGCGGTGCTTTGGCAACGGGTCAGGTGAGATGCTCAAGCTAACGACCTCTGTCTCAAGTCCCATGCCTGGTATTAGGCTGAATGGCAGCAATCTGACTGCTTCAAGTGGAGCCATTGCCAGTTTTATGGGATATAGGTGAGATCAGAATTATAAACAGGCAGATGACTGATCAAAATGTGGCTGTTGAGGACCTTCAGCCCTGAATTGCTGCTTCCTACATGTGAGCGTGCTCCAGGTAGTCATCCCTTCAAAGGTGGCTGCTGAGAACCCTTTTTTCCCATTCTTTAGAAAACCATGAGATTGACAGAGTGAGGGGAGGGTGAGCTTTTATATCTGAGAGGTGAGGAAAACAAAGAAAAACGTGTACATCAGTGACATATTCCTAACTCATAATTGTCTTTAGCATACAGGTTGTTGGTGATTTTTTTTTTTAAATAGTGCTTTCTGAAAATTCTGGTACAGTATTAAAAACTAGTGCTGTTTCTAATAATTAAGATTGCATGATCAGTCTTCTCTTATTATTTTTCCCTTCTGCCTTCTCCTCCTTTTACAAAGAGAAGCTGTACACAGCAAGATGGGAGAGCAAAATACAAGTGGGATGTTTGTTTGGATGAGGCAGGGTTAAAAACCCAGCTCACAGAGTGAACAAAAGCAACTGGGTTTTTGATCTCGCCATGTCTGATGCTGGGGATGTTCTTACTCCAAATTCAGTCACCATGGAAACAAAACTTCTCTTTAAGCATGCCGTATCTTTGATGGAGCAAGAGGCTTCTTTTTGGCAGACATTTTTCCATCTTCTTTGTGGATGGCTTGCGGATGATGAATACTTCTGGAACAAGTCGCTTTCTTCTCTCTCCTCTGAAATGCAATAAGTTTCTACTGTGCAATATGCAGTGTTCCCCCCTGAAACAAAGGCTCCACTTTTCAATAGGGTTCTAAAATCGCAGGAAACTTAAGCTGTCTCTTTTCTTCCAAAAATATCTAAAAATCAAAAGTTCACATGGTGTGTTGGTAAGAGTTTCTATAAAAAGGTGCTGTGACTCTCAGAGGTAGCACAAGTATCAAGCGATGTGGAAATTGCTATGGTAACTACTTTTATTGCATTCCAGAGTAAAAAGTCGGGTGAAACCTGCGCAGCCATTAGCAAGTAGGTGAAAACTTGCCTAGGGCAGAGCTCACCTAATCACCCTCTCTGTTGCTCACCTTATTCCTGCAGTGGCTTTTTCAGCCAGGAGCGGGTGCTGTGGGTGCCTGGTGCATGGTGCTCTGTGTCGGAGGTGACCCAGCTGCCCTTGATGCTCCTGGTGAAAGGGCTGCCCGTGAACCACAGACTGAATCATGGGCATGAAGAAAGCAAATGAGTGATGCTAAGCACTACACGCCTGATAATGTGCAATATTAAATATATCAGAGCCTGCTTTTTTCCTCGCCAGATGATTTACAAACTGCTCATCTACATCTCGTGTGATGAGAATGTCTTAATTTTTAATCTGAGGAACCACTGATAAATACAGCCCCGTCCTTCCTGCGGTACTGTGATGCCTATGAGGGTGACAAAGCTGACTGATAAGCTTCTGGGAATCGGTGGATTGTGTTGGTGTTGCTTATTGTTTATTTATTATTGTTATTGTTATTATTTGGATTACACTGTATTGAAATAGGGACAGACAGTAACGGGACTATCCATGTCTGGAGGAGTTCCCACCACTTGGGGTCAACTCTGAATGCAGAGAAGAGCATCCAAAAACACCCTTGAGAAGGAGAAGTGCCTGTCCTAAAGTATTCTTTCATTACATGAGGCGCACACTAGAGCGGCCCTTGTACAACTTGGTATCATTGCTGTGTGAAGAGGAAGGGCTGCGACCTTCAGGATATCGATAGATGGGTGTCTTCACTGGGATTTGTGTTGCTGTTCCCAAAGTTTGTTAATGGTCACACACTCATGAAGACTTTAGAGCTGAGTGTAGTAAATCAGTAGTAAAAAGGTTGAAGGAGGGCATGGTAGGATTTTAATCGCTTTACAGTGATGGGTAGGATCAGCATTTGTGTTTGAAGAAACCATTGTTTCATTAATTGTTCAGAAACAATTGTTCCTATATGGTTAGCGCACTTTAAAATACTGAAAGGCTTGCTCCGAACTTAGTTGTAAGCCACTACATATATGGATCTTTTACCTCGTCCAGGAAATTATTCATGCCTGTTACCAGCTCAAAGCTCTGTGAACAACCTCTGTCAGCAAGCTGTAGCTACGCACTTGGAAAGGGCGACATTTGGGCTCTTCATACCAGATTTTTCAGAAATTCTGCAAGCTGAGGACTCGATGTTTCGTAAAGGATTAGAGGTTTTGTTTCACTAGCCTAGTCGCCCACTGTGAACATTTGATAACAGTTTTGTAGCAAGATGCTTGAGGACTTCAGGTTTAGGCTGCAAGGTCAGTGTCTGCTAAGGCTCAGGACAGTACCAGTGGTGACAAGCTCCTGCTCTGAACAAAAATCTCTGCAGCTGCCCTAGCACAGACCAGGTAGAAAGAAGCAGATGTGTATCAGAGCTGTTTGGATCACTGCACGGATGAATTAAAGGCTATCTCCATACCTATTGCCAGCACAGTCATACAACGAAGCAAAAGGTAGTTTGAGATCCCATTTATACAGAGCTCTTCCTTTGTATCTCAGAAGTTGCCACCCAAAGCTTTGACATCAGCACTACCTTATTGGTACAAACCACAAACTTACCATTGTATGATACTGTCCCACGTGTTCCCCAAGTGGGGAATTACTCATTGTCAGCTAAGCTCTTGCACTTCTACCGGGGGTGCTTGCCACTCAGGTTTTGCTCCGTGGATGAGGAGTGCCTGCTAACAACTTCACAATACAAAGAAAGTTCACGGTGGGGTTGGAGGATGTCAGCAAGAGGTTTGTGCCATGGTGCTGTTCAGCTTTGCCAATTAATACATTTACCCCAAAAGTAATTCTGTGTTATGGAGAATTTGGGGATAATCTGTGACCTTTAGATGAGGAAGCACGTGCCACGATGAGTGGATGGACTAGCTCAGAGCAGCCTGTTATTCCTGGAATATAAAGAAGTGATAGCCCTGAAAAAGGTATTTCAGTGACTGTGAGAATGGGCAGTGGATGAATGGATATAATTGTCAACCTGACAAGGATTAAGAAAATGAGCTCAGAAGCACCTGGCTTACATAAAGAGCCCACCTAGAAATGCGGGTGCAGTACATGGGAATGGGCAGCAGTGCTTGGAGATATCAGCAGAGAAATAGGAGAGCCTTACAGAGGCTGAAATGCCTCAGTTAGAGAAGAAAAGGGCACTGGGTAAAAATGAAGTAGAACCTTTGTGCTTGTTTGTTTGATTTTTTTTTTTTCCCTTTCTTTAACTATTTAACTAAAACTCTGTGCTCGGTGAGCCGGCTGGTCTTGCAGAGGGTGGTCAGCATGGCTGGAAGAAACCACAGCCCTGCAGAGCTGCTGGAGGTGTCAGTGCTGGGCCAGGCCAGCTGCAGAGGTACCTGAAATCCAGAGATGTGAGCCTGTGAAAAGGGCTAAAGCACAGCGATCCCAAGGACTGAAACCTGTTACCTGAAGGGCTCCTCTGGGAGAGACTGGCCGACAGGTGAAGGGCAGCTGAGCCGTAAGCACAGTGCCTGTAGGTCTGAACTGGGCTTTCCCCGTGGCTCCGACTTCCAGCCTGGGCTCCCATCACACAACGCTTTCAGCTCCCTTCATGGCAGCGGGGCTGATGGTGCTAAACACAGGGAGGCACCCGGCGCTCTGCAGGATCCTTACCCTGAAAATGGTTTTGAATTACATGGGGATTTGTGTGTGATCCTTGTATTTGCATGTTACGTCAGCTCAGGATGGCTGTGTAGTCCCTTCTGTGTATGCTCCCTGCAAAATTTTGGTACTTCCTTGTCCTATGTGTCCTTAGGAAAATGAGTTGGTTGAAAGGAGAAGACAAAGACCAGTAATCCTGCATTTTTCTTTCAGCTCCTTCTGTGAGTGGTGTTTATATTAGTATCAGTAGCAGGTTTGCAGATTTGCTGTCTAGATTTGAGCAACAGCCTTAAATCTGAGGTATAAACTGTTGTATTTGCCAGCTTGCAGTAACGAGCAAGACCTGACAAATGTAGAGTGACGATGAGAGGTGTCAGAGCACGTAACGCTGTGACCTTGGAAGACGGTGGAAAGGCTCACGGCACTGAAAATTCCTAGAAAGCATCACCCTGGGACTGAGTCAGGAAGCACTGCAGTGGAAAAAAACATGACATTTCTGTATTCGGCCAAGTCGTCTATGAAATGCTGTAATGGTGAGGCTTGGTATCATTGATCCCTGCTTTTACAGAGGGTTTTGATTTGATTATTCCAGGTAGCTAGAGATGTCTTCAAGATGGCTGGGCATGATTTGTTTGAAAAACTAGGTCTGTCTGAATTTCTGTCCCTTGTTACAGTAAATAATCAAATGCGTAAAGATGCTAAGATCAAATTAGAGGCAGACAGACTTCAGCTCAGCCTTTTTGGCTGCAGGCAGGATGAACAGTGCTGTAAGCTTTAAGTATGAAAGCCAAAGGGGCTCTCAGGAAAGCTGTTGGTAGAATAATGTAAGAAAAATGGCCATGCTCAGCAGCCTAGCTATCTGCGTACTCAAAATCCCGTTCAATATTTAACCTTTTTTGTTACTGTCTTGGTAAGAAATGCTCATTGGGAAATGTTACAGTGGAAGATGTACTACAGGACCAAAACAGCCTGTGGAGGACAGTTGCCAAGGCGCTTCTCTAACTTACTGCACAAAGATAGCAAATAAAGCTGCTTTTGCTTTGTATGATACCTTGCAATCAGCACTTGGTGCACCCACCCTGAGGAAACCAAGCCGATGTGCAT
Organism: Anser brachyrhynchus; assembly: GCF_964034855.1. Lineage (NCBI taxonomy): Eukaryota > Metazoa > Chordata > Aves > Anseriformes > Anatidae > Anser > Anser brachyrhynchus. The sequence goes on from NW_027663887.1 coordinate 90,874, forward strand.
CCCTGGCCACGTGCTGCCTTCAGCGAGAGGGGGTGTCACGATGGTCAGGCACTTTCTTGCTGATCTGCCAGCGGGTTGTAAAGCTTCCACTCAGCTTGTTATTCTTCAGTAGTCTGTGGTCGTCGCTCCTTCATACCAGCCAGTCATGAGCCGTATGTTTCATGGGCAAAAGGTTATGCATGAGATAGTGTAGGCGTTTTTTTTTCTGGAGCATGTCACGCGGAGTTAGCATTTACGATACACTTGCACAACTAAGGGTAACAGTGTGCCACGTGGAATTAATTTCCTGAGACAATGGAAGTGCCTACTTTCTCCAGAATATTCTTACCACTGTTGCAACATTAAAAACCACTTTGTAGAACAGATGCCATTTGCTGTAGCTGGTAACTCCCTGTTCAATACATGCACAGTCAGCATGGGCTCGGTACCGGCTGGGCGCGCTCAGATCTGAGGCCACAGGCACTGACATCAGAAAAAATAAGGAGGCACTCAGGAGCTGTCTGAATTGGTTAGATGGCACTGCCAGGGCACAGAAAAACAGGGGCAAACAAGCAGAGGGAGCCCACAGTCTCGTGTGCCTCGGAACTGGTGATTTGGGCCTGTTCGTGGGTGTGGGAGTGAGGGAAGGGGTGGAAGGAAACAGCACGGCAGGATTTAGGATGCTGGGAATGCTTTGTGTGAATGCCAGAGTGTGAGTCCACGCAGCAGAATATGGTTCCCTGCTACTACTGGAAAGACTAACTGGCTTCAGGTTGGAGAATCGAGGTGCAAATCTTCTTCTAACTTGAATCATAACATAATATTTTGAGATTAAATATTATTAATTCAGTATCTTAGCTCCTGAGTTAAGCTCCAGGCACTGTGGGTCTCTGCACATTTAAACCCTGAGGTGCAGATGACTGAGCAGCCGGCAAAGAAAATGCTTCTGCAGGTTCAGGAGCTGCTTGCTGTCCTCCTGAGCCAGCACAGAACCAGCTCCTCCGGGCGGCAGGACGGAAAGCTAAGGGCTGAAGTTGCCATCTCTCCTGTAATGTTTCAAATCAAAGCCCCTCTTGTGGGCTTGATGCCCATGGGGAATGGGCATAATGGTTCCGCAGGACCTGAAGGGGGCTTCCAGGCTGCACAAACATCAGCTTTTGCCTGATTCCCAGAGGGAATTCAGAGTTTTTGCCAGCCCGAAGTGTCGCTGGAGACTGTAGAACATGTGCTGTTTGTTACCTGAATACGGACACTTGTGACTTCAGTGAAAAGGATGCAACTCGTCCCTGGGGCAGTATGAGAAGGTCTGTCTTTAAGCAATAGATGGTGTGCTTAGTCCTGTGACAGCCAGCATTGTCGCCGTGTTGGCGGTTGCTGAGGTCCTCACCAGCCTCTGTGTGCAAAGAGCAACTCCCATTCTCTGTCTACTAAATGGGTGCGTGGGGGTTCACTTGATTCAGACACCGTCTGGACACCTTGCTGCGTTTGGTTGAGGCTCCTTACGAGAAGTAAGGCTGAAGCCACGGTCTGTCAAATCCTCCGCGTGCGGGTCCAAGAGCCTTAAGCTCTCGTTGCTTCCCCCGCTGAAGGCCGCTCCACCCGAGCAGGGAAGGTCACTCTTCCGGGTAACTTTGCCTGAAGTTGGTTTTCATTTCTTTTAATGTCTCCAGCTTTTCTCTAATCCCCAAGCCAAGAAACTAACTGAACTTCCAGCCTCTTCATACGAGTGGAGAACATCCTGAAAATAATTGCTGCAAACAAAACTAATCTCACACTGCCTGCAGAACACCCCTGAAGAATTGCCTTCTAAGTGCTGGGAGTTAGATAAGAAATAAGCTCTCTTTAGTGATGCGTGTGCTTTCTAAATCAACTCCTTTTAAACAGACTTGCTGCTTAAATCTGTTTATTTACTGTGGCACATTGTGCAGATTATGTTTTAAGGAGCTCAGCAACCAACATCAGAGCTTTTTACATAAGTGAGATCCGAGGAAAAACGGGAGTGAGATTTCAAATATCCCATTAATCTTTTCACTTTAGGTCTGAGCCAGCTTCAAATTGCACCGAACTGCTGCCAAGCGTGAGCGAGCTTCGGTCCAAATAAAGGAGCTCTGGCAGGTCTGAGCAGCGAGGCTTTGTTTCAGGAGTGTTTCAAGGAGAGGGGAGATCGCCTTTTGGTTGCCACTCCACCGAAGCAGCGCGGCGCTTTGTGACAGCCCCATGCCAGCTGGCCCCAGCTGCGCGTGCTGAAGGCCCGCTTAAGCTTTTCGCATTTCTTCACTTGTGTTTTTAATCTGGGTGTACTGAGGTAGCTGTTAAAATGTGTTTGTACATGGGAGGCTTGGAGTGAGACGTGACTTAATCCTGCGCGCACGTGCGGTTCAGCCCCTGCCAGGCACTGGAGGGCCCATGATTTAACGCTGTGCTGGGACTTCGCCTCGATAGCAGCCGCGGGATTCTGCTCTTCTTGGATCCAGTTCTGCTGCCACCAATCTACAGCGAACCTGAGTTCCTTGTGTGGGTCTTCTGTAACATGAAGCCTGGGGGCTAAAAGGGAATAACGAGAAACACGTGCTGCCAGCGTGCCGCTGGCTGGGCTGGGGCTGCGAGACGTTGCAAGAAGCTGAGGGCAGTCCCTGGTGTAAGGAGGGGGATGCGGCCGGTCTGCGATCTCGTAGCCTACCCGTGAGGATTTGGGGGTTTGCCTTTCCCTTCCGGGGGTGTGGGCGGAGGAGGCTGCTCCTGGAGGCTGGCTGAGCGTGCTTTGCAGAGGGGCGAGCATCTCTGGGGGGATGATTTCCTGAGTTTCTGCTGAGGGAAGGGAGCTCCCTTCCCAATGTGTTAGCAGCTCAGGACATGTGTGTGCAATAACCCTGGAAATCCCTCCTGCTATCTGCCTGCTGTGTGTTCTGTGTGATCTCCTGTTTGGCAAGTCTTCCCAAACACCAGTTTCTTGAATTTTCCTTGAACTGAGGAGCGCGATGACCACAGCAGTGAGGAGGTTGTGGCTTCTCTCATCTCCTGCACACATAAATCTGGATATCTGCTGCATGGTGTGAGCGTTGGCTAATCTCAGCAGGCTGATTCCAGGGCCTTTGGCATGGTGTGTGTCCAGGTCTCTTGCAGAGCCCAGGGCTGGAACGCAGAAACTTGGGGAGTTTCACCAGACCTTGTTCTTCCTCCCCTACGTCCTGCCTTCTCCCTCCAGTGAATGTTTTCACTGAGGCTGTAGGCACTGCTGGGGGGGGAGGGAGGAGTTGGATGAGGCAGTGTGATCGAAGAATTGCTTAAAGGTACTTGCATCTTCATCGGATGCATTTTTTGTTATGATTTTGAAGCCTTCTACTGACTGGAAAGCAGGTTTTGGTGTCTTCGCTTTGGCTTGACTCTACCGTCCCCCTGTCGCAGCCTGGCTGTTAACTTTGCTAAGATAAAGCATAAAACCCGCTGCCTGCGTTGGTGCCTGCAGGCCTTTTTTTTCCGTGGCTTTGGCTTGATGTTACAGTGGCTTCAATTTCTTCAGAGCAAAATCATGCAGCGGGATAAAGCCTGTTCAGGAAAGTTTTGTGTGCTCCTCTAACCCAGTGACTTGCACCCCTTCACAAGGACGTAGCATGGGGCTGCTGCTGTTTGTATCCCTGTGCCTGGGGTACACCGCTGCTGCATGTCTCTGGACACCTTTTCTCCCCTTCCTCCCATAAATCTTGGTGTAGAGAATTGCTCTTTGGGGTTTTGCTGCCTCCTGAGTGTGCACAGGAAGAGTGAATGTGACAGCCGATTTTGGAGACAGGGCAGTACGTTCTCCCACGCACTTCTTATAGCTTTCTGGAGAGCCTAAGGCTGATTCTTTCTTTTGACATCCCTCTTTTTTTCCCCCTTTCTGCTCACCTTAGCGTTCCTCTCACAAACTCAGGTGAATTTATTCCCTGAAGTCAAGCAAGACAGCACCTCTGGATAGAAATAGAAACCTGATGTGTGCAGCTTCTCCACACCCACAGAATGTGGTGTTCACCCCTTTGCATCCCTGTGAAATGCCAGCAGTGGAAGGAGGATGGAGCCTTGGCCGTGTTGTCACCTGCCTGGACACTTAGCTAAAATCTGGTCCAAGGTTTGCTGAGGCAGAAGCTTGGCCATTGCAGCAGCAGATGCCATTCCATTGAATTTCCGAATAAAATGTCACTGTGTGTTGGCACAGTAAAGGGCATGTTGCTTCTTGTAGGCCGGCCAGCAAGGACAATGTTTCTGGCCGGGTACTGTGCAATTAAAAAGCAACCCCGTGCTTTATGTTCACGGTACCTGGCTCACCGGTCTGCCTCCTCTCAAGCCAATCTGTCGGTCTGGCAGGGCTGGCGCCGAGGTTGATTTGCTCCAAGAGACAAACAGAGCCAAGCGGAGGCTTAAATGGACAGCCCACGGAGGGCTTTTCCCCTGAGTGTCTTCTGCTGATGCTACGTGCTAACATCTGCTGAGGCTTGTATTCCCGAGCTGCTGCTGCTCTTTTTCAATGTTTCTTTGTGTGTAACGGGGGAAAGGGGAGACACTTTGTCAGCTGGGGGTTTTGCAGGGAGCTGCACTTTCCTTGGTTCCCCCCGTGGCAGGGAGGAGGCTCCCAGAGCATCCCTGTTTGGAAGGGGACACTCCTGTGGGGGAATTTCACCTTGGGGGAAATGCAGAGCAAGCCTGAAAAGAAACCCAGAAGTAGAGCCTGAGGCTCCTGGAGGCAGGAGTGAAAGCCACGTCTGCTTTCAGAGCAAAAGAATGGCAACACCACCTTGTTGAGCAACAAGTGTCTAATGCGGACTGAACTGGTCCTTCCCTCCCGCTCTCTTTTTATCTTTCTGGTGCTCAAACGTATACTGACATCCTTGTTTCCCTCTCTACCCTTTGGGAAATAAAAGACCAATGAGTGCCTGTTGGGAAGCTGTCCCTTAGCAGCGTCTCAGGTTCAGATCTGCTTTTTTGGAGTTTTCAGATGGCCATGTGCAATTGCACCCTCTCTGGCTTTGCTTCTGGGCTTGCAAAAGGTGAGGTTCAGCCCAATGAAAATGTGCTGCAGTCAGAGATGCACTGCAAGTCATCTTCTGTATGTTGATTTATTTTCCTTCTCTTTCGCAGGGCAACTCGTACACTTCCTCTCTCCTCTTTCCTAAAGAAGACAAATACATCTTTTTTCTTCTTTTTGTAAGTTGTAAACTTCTGGAAATGTTTTTGTTTTGCTTGGAGGTAACTAAAAATTGCTACATTAATTTTAAGTCTGTTGTTGAATAATAAGTGCCTGGAGGTTTGCTTTTTGCCTAGTAGGTTAGTGCCTGATGAGATTTAAAAGATGACCAAGACATAAAACCCTGAGAGCAAGAATTCATAGAGAAGAGATTAAAAAAAAATAATAACAACGAGAATGGAATTACCTTTCAATTTACTATTTTTTTCTCCTTAATATTATCTGGGTCCAAAAGTGTCCCAGAATTTGGATTGTCATGAATACTGGTGTTCTCTCAGCAGCACTTTCAAGGGCAAATATCCCCAGACGTGCTGAATAACAAATCTTGCTCCCTTCCTTCAGAGGAAATCTTGTGCAGTGCCATGAAACACTCACTTGCGCCACGTTCTCTGCCCCACCATCTAGTAATCCGGAGTGTGATTTGCCAAGTAAAGCATCACAAAGTCTACACCCGGGACACAAAACACTACAAAATGTGCATCCCCCATGGTGGAGTATAGATCCTTTTCTTAGGGAAAGCCGGGGGGCCTTGCAGGGACATTTGGTTGAACCTCAGATACTGAGAGTGTCCAAACTCCCCTGACCTAGCCTCTATAAAATGATCTGGTGTTACGCTTCCAAGCACTGGGCTTTGTGGGGTGCCCAAAGAGCCGTTTGCGTAACCACCTTTATGTTTCTGTAATGGTACTGATTGTAAAATGGTTCCTTTTTGTGATGCATGAGGCTGATGTTTGGAAAGAAATGAATAGAAGTTGCTGGGAAGTTTCAAGTTTAGAAAAGAGTTCCTTTATATAAAAGTGCATTTTTATGGTGTTTGTTCTTAAGTGGATCTGATCTTGTGAGATAAAGAAGAGACTTGCTTTTGAAGCAGAAAGTGAAACAAATATGCAAATAAGTAATTAATGAAGAAGCACACAATTAAAAACCCCCACAACTCCAGCAAGTGTGTTCATGAGAGCATTATATTAACACTGGTAAAACGAAGTGCTGAGAGAGGCCCCAGATAGTAGGTGTATTTTGAAATCTAAGCCTGTGGCTCTTTTGGTTACCAGTAAATGCAGATTCCATGCACGCAGGGCTCTAACGGCAAGGCTCTGCACTGAGCAAAATGTCATCTCCAGCTTCACCTCCTCAGCCCTTGTTTGCTGGGGCTGGGGACCCAGAGGGTCTCTGGGGGCACTGACGTTAGCACAAATGCTCACAATTGTTCCCAGTTAAGTGGATTTCTCTTTACTCAGGTCTCTTTGATCCTTCAGAAAAATATCAACAGCAATTTAGACGTTTGTGGCACATGTAATACATTTAAACTGTTATGCTGCTATTATGTCGTGCCTGGAAATAACATGTAGCGTATTTGTAAACGGCAAATTGTGGTATTGGCATTTTGTTTCAGCTCTTGTGAGCTGCGTCCTTTCCAAATCAAACTTGGGGGAATAATGTGTAATAAGAGCATGAAAAACAGAAACAACTGCCATATCTTGGGAGCAGCACCCTCTATGTTCTCTGCAATCAAAAGGATCCCTGCCGCTGTCAAAGGTACGATGAAATGGGCTTTGGGGCTTTTAAGGTTGGAGAAGGGAATTTCTGATCGCTTGTTTGCTGCCACAGGGCTGCTGCTTGTCCCCAGAGGAGGCGATGGCTGCGCACCGTTGAGAGAAGGCTGCACGAAGACATCTTCAGATGCGGGAATTCAGCTGGATAGCAGCGGCAGAGGTGACTGCACCCACCCTGTACAGTGCTGCTTGCAGGGCCTTGGCCATGCAGGCAGCGCTCCTGAACCCTTTTGCAGTTGCTCGCATGAGGCCAGGTCAAGTGGGCTGCTGCCAGCAGCTGCACAGCTCCCGGGGAGCGGTGTCGCACCAGGGGCTCGCTCTCCAGGGTGTTGCTAGTGTTTGGACAACAAACCGCTGAAAGAAGTTGGCAGGAAGGATAGGGATGTGAAGATACAGGTGACTCCCGTCCTTCAGCTCAAATAAAAGCAGTGCTGTGGACTGCTAATAAATGCCCTGCTGCCAAGTGTAACTTGGATGTGAATTAAAACTAGGTTCTTGATGGTTTGTAATCACATAAGATCTCTCGACAGCTTCTGAAAGTGTGTAGCTCTAACCCCAGTGTCCTGGCCACTTTCCAGCTCCTGTAATTACCGTCTGTCTTTCCTGCCCCTTCCCTCTTCCGCCCCTGTAGTTTCAATTAGATAAGTCGTTCTTCACTTCTCTCCAGAATAATGCATGTGCCTGCGTTCTCCCGACAGGGAAAGTCTCCAACACCCACTATGTTTTTTTTTAATCTAGACATCATTTGTTTTACATTGTAGTTTTATTATCTAATTAGTGTTATCACGTGAGCGTACCTGATGCAACCTGCCTAGTGCTGGGGCCTGAAGCTTTGCAGGGAGTGCAGCATACAGTTTATTATATTCTAAACTCAACTCAGTGAATTATTTAGACTTGTACCAGGCTTCCCAGTAGCTATATCTGTCGGGAGGAAGTTGGTTAACTCATTTGTATGTGATAATACAAATATCAGAACCTAGAGTCCTTAATGACTCATTTCTGGCCACTGTGGTTTTCTGCACAGCATTTTAAAAAGTGCCCTGGGATGCTGAAACAGCATTTCTGTAACTGGAGCTGATGGCAAGCAACAGCACGTGGCGTTGGCCGAGCCCTGGTCTGAAGTTAAGGCTGCAGAGGAGCCTGGGTGGTGACACGGGGCGGAAAGAAGCCGGGCTCTGCAGCGGGAGGCTGTGAAGTCTTTAAATGGCTTTGCAGGCTTTTTCCTGCTGTGCTGTGGCAGTGCCCCTCAAAAGCAACCCGAGCAGCTGGCTGGGTGCGGTTGCAGAGGCATTTCTATTGCTTTTTAAACTCGGGTGAGTTTTTTTCAGTTGAACAAGGAAAGCAGGTCCTTTACCCGGATGGGAGCTGCGAGCAGATGGACAATGACTTTGCATGAGCCACTCTGTTGTTGGAGCAGCGATCCTCATTGACAGAGAAGTTAATAAACAGCAGCAGAGTATTCCACAATAGGCATCTCCAGTCCACTGCCTGCAACTGGTTGTAATTCAGCTCAGGACCTCACAAAATCTTGTGTTTCCCAGCCTGTCATTTGAATGTGTCAGCTGGAATTAAATCAGGTCTAGTTCAGATGTGGTAAAATTGATCTTTGCTTTCTGTACTTAACTGGGATTAGCCCAGGACTGTAAGTTTTTGGAAACAGCCTATGCAGCTACAGAACGCTAATAGTGTGGTACGTGGATTTGCTGTATGGAATGTGCACAAGGTGTGGTATAAATAAGAGATGACCGCATACAGTGCTGGAAGAAAATAAATGGAGAAGGATAAATTGTCTTCAGAATCTTGTAAGAATATACTGTTTGCTTAAGGAGGAGAGTTTAATTAAACTCTAGGGGTGAAATACATCCCAGGGGAAAAGGCCAGCTTTCGTATGCATCAGAGTTGCACATTAACCTGGTTCTTCTGGGAGGTACTTGGAGGTACTTGGAGGGTGTCACTGGGGAACAAATCAGCGCCCCTTGATGTGGGTAGAGGGGAGATGACCTTTTGGACTTTGGGTGCTTTTGTGCCCTTTATCCCCTCTCCTGCTCCTTTCCAGAGCCCAAACCCCACAAGATCAGTTCATTACCCGGTTGCTGCTGATGCTCTCTTTCCCCTTTCTGTTGCTCAGGAGAGCTGGGAGCCCCACTCCTGCCTGCTGGGAGCTTGTGGGTTGCTGGCAGCCCCAGGGGGACACAGCACCGTGCTTGGTGGGAGGAGATGCAGAGGCAGCACACACAAGTGGCTGAGCCCCGCAGAGGATTGGAGCAAGAGACCTACCTGTCCCCAGCTATGCAGAGCACGTGTCGGTTTGGGGATCAATCCCTGCCTTGAAAGAAGGTATGAAGAACCATAGTTCGTACACTGTAGAGAGCCGCATCTGCTGTGTTGCAAAGTACTCTCTGTTTTGACGAGAGCCCATAGAAACACTGGAATAAAACCATTAGGAGGTTGTGTCTGCTTCCTGCCTCGCTGTCTGCACTGTCTGTTGCAGGTGTAATGAAAGCACATGTGGTCCATTGGGCATCTTTCTGCTCCTGGGGAACTGTGCAGGCTGTGATGCGCATTAATCTCATAAAAATTAGAGTGGGGCAAATCTTGAGCTATTCCAGAGCCAATTATGGAAAATGGTACGCACTTACTCAGATCTGCTTCCTGTGGTTTTTCAGAGAAGTGTCTTAGCAACACTTGCGCACATCTGCATGAGCAATGCAACTGCTGTACGTTTAGTGTAGGTGGAGGGAGACTACTCTGCTTCAGAAGTGGTTAAACATATAAAGTACTTAAGAAAAAGTTCTTAGCTGTGAGCAGTCTGGCTGGTAAAGCAGACAGTACCGGGGAAAGCAGTAGAACTGCGCTGGCAAAAAAATCATACTTGGAGATTGAAGCATTATCAGTGAGAACCCTCTAAGGGCAAGAGAACAAAAGCATTCTGACTAGCAACTGCTTCATTATAAAGAACCAAACCAGCCCTTGAAATCCTGCTGGTTAGTTACAGCATTAGTTACAATAAAGTTTGTGTGGTTCTAAAGTAGCTTGAAAGCAGCCTTAAAATCAGCGATAAGTTTTTTCATGGCAGCCAGGTGTTTTTCTGACTCCTATTTTCCTGGGCTTTTGCAGGAAAATTAGCTTTTTATGCAAGTTCAAATAAACTCTGCGTGTGTGTACAGCGGCTGGACGCTGCAGATCTGGGACGAGCAGACTCGCTTGTTCCTGTACATCCTGCATGGGCAGGCTGTGCAGGAGAACTCTGGAGTCCTGGACAAGGCTGACCCAGCGTTCGTAAGACACGTCTGGGCAAGTTTATTAAACCTATGCTGGTCTGAGCTGAAAAATCTCTGCAAAACCCTGTGTTGAGCAAATCCACCTTTAGTTCTCTCTGAGTAAAACCACTCCACAAACATGAGCAAAAATCCATATGTGTTACTTACAGCTGACTTATCTTTTCATACAAAACATTTCAGTAAAAAGCAAAAAAAAAAAAAAAAAAGAAAAAAAAAGACTGGGCATTCTCTGTGCATGGGGGCTTTGCAGTGCAGCATGTGTGAAAACAACTGCACTGTTTGGCATTCCAGAGAATCAATAAGACACATTATAGAAACTCTGAGCCAGGAGTGTTTCCCATCCTTTGTGTGTACTGGTAAGTCTGGGAACAGATCAATGAGTTTATACCAGTGCTCAACAATACCACTGGGTCTTTCTGAAGTAATTGGGCAATTCGCAGAATGAAAAATGTCATCTGAGGGTGCTAATGTTCATTTCTGTAAGAGGAACATTTATCTGCTATTGCGGTGTTCTATGAAGACCAGGCAGTCACAGAGTCACAGACGTCCTTTTTTTTTTTTTTTTTTTTTGAGGTAATTCACTTCCTTTTAAGGTTGCAAGTGAAAAACAGACTACTTTGTGACTGTTGAATACTCTGGTGCTTACAGTACTGGTGGAATGGGGAATGTCTTTATGCTTGTTATTTCTGTCTGTCAGTGCTTAGCAGTAAGGCATGTTTGGTTACAAGCAACTTGTGATGCATCTTAAGCTCTACACCAGCCCCCTTTTCCCCTGCCCTTTCCTCTGAGCTGTGAATTACTGGACTTGCAAGGGGAGGAGGAGGAATGGGAAGGGTCTGTGCCCAAGACTTCCCCAAAGGTAACGCGTTCGGCCCAGTTCTGGGCTTTGTGAGCCAAAATGCTCTGGGTTGCGCTGGAGAGGCTCTGCAATGGCACCACAGTTCAGCGGTTGGATGGGCAAGTCAGGGAAGTTCCATAAGAGAACGCTGATGTCTTTAATCCTTCCGTGCTCTTCTCTTACAGCATCCTATGCAAAATGTCTGCAACACGAGGATGTCACAGTGAAAACACAAGCATGGCCAGCGGAAACAGAGATCCACAAAGAATATTATTCATTGCACCATTGGGGAAATTAAATCAAATTAAGCCCTGTTCCATTTGTTGGGGTAGGAGATTATTCCTCATTGTGCCAGCAGTTCTTTATTTCCCTCCGTGAGGAATTCATCCAAAGTCTAAATTTTGAATGGCTCCAACATAAAATTAATTTAAGCTGTGCCAAACACTTACTGTCATTTCTTCCTTATCACTCAGAAGTGAATCCCTTAGTTTTTTTCATAACTTAGGAACTGCAGGAATTGTAACTAAATTGAGGGGGTTTGCTGCTTTGTTATAACACCAATTTTACCTTGTATTTAAGGTATTTGTTTTGACATCTGCTCCAAAAAAGTTAGTCATGAGCTCAGGAGAGCCAAGTGTTATTTCTTTCAACCTGGTTTAGTCCAAGGGGAAGAAATAGCCTCTCGTACACTATATGCAGTGTAGAAGCAAAGAGCACAGTGGCTCCTGGCTGGTTTTGCTGAGGTTGCAGCAGGGTCTCGCTTACAGAGCGGAGCTGACTTTTATTGTTCAGCATTTTCCAGAGTGCTTAATCCATGGGTACATCTGAAAACAGAGCTAAGGAAGGAGAGCGTCTGCGAGATGTAAGCTAGGCTTGATGAAGAAGATCCTTTATTTTGGCCACAGGCAAAGCAGTGCTGGCAGAAATGGTGCAAACCTGTCTGAAATGCATCAGCCCCTGCTGGCACAAGGGAAGGGCAGATGTGCCAGGCGGTGCCTGACCTCGTTTCACAGGGGTGGCACCGTGCTGCCAAACTCAGGTCAGCACTAACAGTGATGCACAGGAGGGAGGCAGCGATGCATCTTCTCCAGAGATGTCCTGGGCCTTTGCATTTCAGCTCAAGGGTTGCTGATGCTTGTGTTAATTTCCAGGGACAAGAGGGAGTCACGGAAGCCGATCTCCCCACGTGTTGCGGTGCCTGGTGTGCCGGGAAGTGTTCTGCTCAGCTGGTCGCTGACCTGCCCAGCGTGTGCCGCGCCGTGAGGGCTGCTCTGCGCAGGTGGAAAGGTTTGCTCTTCTGGCGTTTGCAGGGAAGGAAGGAAGGAAGGAAGGAAGGATGTCAGTGGAGGTGAGTTTTCACAACAGCTGAACTTGCCTGGCAGCAGAACACACCAACCTGCACATGACACCTCATCCTGTGGTGCCAGCACACCCTTACCAGCCCCTTAGCAGTACCAGCAGCACGTGAGGGAGCGTGCCTGGGAGCTCAGGCTGCGCTCATCTCCTGGGTGCCTCCACTCACACTGCTCACTATATTCAAGAGAATGTACCTGGAGTGCCTACGGACTGTTTTTGTCTAGTGGAGACCCATCTGCACAGCCAGGTGTAGGGCGCAGGTATGTTCAGGTAACAGCTGGGAAATTACCTCCCCTTCAGTGCAGAGCAGAAAGGCTGGAAGGGAAGGGAGCCCTGCGGGGCAGCGGTCCTGCTCCAGCCTCCAGTACCTGCTCAGGCCAAAGGAATAGGTGGTTTAATTTTCTGTCTAGTTGGTCAGCTTCAGGCACAGGGGACAGAGGGTAGACTGTGGAGAGAAGGCATCACTCAGCAGTTATTTTATTTAGCTAAAATTAGTCTTCTGCTTCCTCCTGCCTTCAGTTCCCTCTCTCCCTGACTATAAGTTGGGGCTCTCTTTTCTTACCTTCCTCACAACCTGGGACATAAATTGTTTGAGGAAGAAGGAATTAGTGGGACAGATGGCACCACCTGCTGCCAGCGCTTTGCTCCTTGCAAGGCTTCCTAGCCACTGAGCCTGTTTCTGGCAAGAGACTGGGAGACATCATTTACATAGCCAGGTTTGTCTGCTTTCCTGAAGTCCACAGAAAGCAGCTGCTCTGTTCTGGTTCTCCTTCCTACTCTCTCCTCTAAACAGTCCCTTGTCTTATCCACCACTCACGGACAGGATAACATCCGTTATTTCTTTAAGATTTTGTGGTCTTCAGTTTTTTTCTGTCATTTCTGCTTCTGCTTTCCAGCTCATGCTGCCTTTTTGGCTACCCCTTCCTCTATGTGTGAGAGAAAGTCTTGGGATGGGACTGTATTGGCTAGGTAGGGGGAGGATGCCAGCCTGGGGGGGAGAAGAGAGAATATACAAGGAAGGAGGAAAATTAAAGGGTTGGAAATCACTCTGGCCCCTTGGTCCTGTGAGTGTGACCTACATCTAGCAGTCCTGCAAAGGAGGTCAGGCCCTTGATGCGAAGATCACAGGGCTTCCTGCTGCAACTTACATATTCTGTAAAAATGAACAAAATCCTATACCCACAAACCGAATATGAGCAGTAGAGCATACTTGAATTTTCTGAACCAGTCCATGCACTTAAAGATTTAGTCAACCTGATTATGATCAAGACACAATAAAAAAGCCAATTGCTCTTCAGAGAAATTAATTCAAGTGGAACTAAATGCACATGGGAAAGTCTTGCATGGGAAGCTCAGCAGATCCTCAGCAGGACTTGCTTAGCTGAGTTGTACTCAGCAGAGTGACTCCAGCTGAAATCAAAGTGGGGATCTAGCTGTTGTGGCCCATTGAGCTCAAAGTACTCGACAGCTTGTGTGTGTATCAAGAGTCCCATCAAAGATGCCTGGCAGACGGAAAGTCCAGAAGCACCTGGGGTTGATCAGGAAACGAATGGCAATATCGCCCAAACGTACGTGGGAGCAATAAGCTGTCAGCAACAAATGATATTTTTAATAATTACAAGTGGTAGCAGACTTTTTTTTTTTAACTTAAAAATGGCATCTGAAGCTTCTAAAATATAGAGGGGCATCTGTTGTTGGTGGAAATGTGTTTAAAAATATGGTGTTTTCTTTGCAGTGAGCAGAGTAATGGGTCTTGATGTAGCAGTGCTGAGTCTTTATGTTCCTTGCTTATGGAGCATTGAAGAGAAGAGTAATTTATCAAGATTATTATGTTAAGAGAACAGCAGCAGCACTTTGAAGGGAAGGCTTACTCACATAAATAGCCATGTAAAGAAATATTAATTCTAATGGATTTCCTGTGTGTGCCATATGGATGCAAGAATATTCATGAAGTGACTCACCTGATCGTCTTTATCCTGAGTGCCTGCGGAGGAAGAACAAGTTATAGGAGAAATGTAACTTTGTTTAAAGAAAAAAAAAAAAAGAAACAAAAACATCTGAGGCTAAGGTAGGTAGCTTAAATGCTTTTTATCTTAAAAGCATAGTTGCATCTTATTCCTGGTGGGCTCTGTTTTCTATATTTTCCCTAGAACTTTTCCTAATTAACATAATAACTGCCACTTCCCCCACTCTGTAAATTGCAGAAATCACCTACCTGGTGATTTCTGTCTATAATATAGTGATGTTCCTGGCAATTCCAGCTTCTTGTTGCTAAAACTACTTTAAAAACCTTATGTATAAATATATATATAAACTTATATATATAACCTGCAGCCTTTGTAAGCTAACTCCTCATTTTCTTCTGTGCTAGTGTCTTCCTGTCTGTGGGGACCTGAAAGGGCAGGCTGATGTCTGCAGTTGTATCACATTGTCACTAATCTGTCCCCCAGCTACAGGTCCTTTGCTTGGAGTCTGGAATCACAAAATCATGTAACAAAGAAAGCTCTTTTTGCTTTCAGTGAGTTCGTTTTCACTGTGCTTTGGGTTATAGCTGCAGGCTGATTTACTTCTCCTCATCGCTCGTAGACCTGGGACCCTTTTTCTTGGAAACTAACAGCCAATTTGGAAAAAATCCTGAGTGCAGATAAGCTTCTGTACAGTACCAGTTGTCTGTTCAGGCTGTGTTATATCTTGTTAAACTCCTCTGTATGCTCTTGTTCTGACACAGCATTTGCTTAGTCTTTGACCTATTGATTTAATCTAAAAATACCTATAGGTTCCTACCTGTGTAAACCTATGAAGAAATTGACGCAGAAAGACTTGCTTCTGAAGGCAGGAGAAGAAATGCTGTTTAGGTTGAATCCAAAACACAAAGTCCAACTTGAGTGAAACTGCAAATTGAAAAGCTAGGCAGTCCATCTGGAGGAGGCTGCCTGATGCATTCATTTCCCATTTCAACAGCTTTTTCCACCTGCTAATGATGCATTTGACTGTTAGAGGCTGCCCTGCTGATTGCACTGCTCCCAGGAGAGGGCAGTTCAGCTCTTTTTGATTGCAAGCTGCACTGAGCTGCTGGCATAGTAATTGTCAGCAAGTTTTGGGGTAATTATGACCAAACCAGTAAGGGAGGCACGGGTCTGCATCCAGATGGCTGTTCAGAAGTGAGGGGCAGACAGAACAGGGCTGTTAATTTGGAGGGAAGGGCATACATGCCCAACTGGAGCACAGCATTCATGGTTTTTGGCAGGTTGTTAATCTTGTGATCTTCCATGCTGTAGCTGAACTGCATGACTTCCGTCTTCACCCTCTTAAAGAAAAAACTTGATCACAGGCTCTGTATTTCGTAGTTCTTTGCGCTGTCCTGCCTGGCAGGACCAAGGAAGCCATTGACCACCCTAAAGCGGTTTCTCGAGGAAGAACATCTGGGTGAGCAACGGGCTCACGCTCTCTGGGAGAAGGTGGAGGCTGCTGGTGGAGGCAGCTGTTGCGGTGGCTGTGGTCATTGTTGCTGCAGCAGAGATCACAGGGAAGAGATGCTACCTGTGATTTTTTTCCCTGTTCAAAATACAAAAAAGTGAAATCTGCAGCCTTGGTAACCTCAGGGCCCAATCTTTCAATAGACCATCCGGCTTCTTTTTTTCGTTGAGCTGTAAGTGCAATTAGAAAATGCTGAGTGTTAAAACAGGCCAGAACAGACAAATGTGTGCCAAGATCCTGCTGTAGAGCTTGAAAACTGTTTGTGCTCATTTTCCACTTGGTATTTCATTGAATGCACGTGGGCGTCTTCTTTAGACTAAACCTGATTTAACATGTGGTTCTCAGGAAAAGTTATTTTGTCATAGAGAAAACAGGCTGCCTCACTCCGTGACCTGTCACCAGAGTGATGATTGGATTTTATGAAATGTAGCATGTGCTTCAACTCATGTTTGACTACAAAATTTCTCTGACCGCTGTGGTAAGGGCAGCGCGATCTGCTGCATGTGGCCCGTGGTCATCTTCTGCTGTGGCCTTCAGCTAGAGTTGGTGAATGGTGTGCCACTTTAGAAGAAAACATAAATTAGCATGAAACAAAGCATTAAGGTGGAAAAGTTGTATTAAACTCTAGATATTATTACTGTTATTAAAACATTTCTCTCTTTCTCCTTGTTCTCTGCGCTCTCAGGAAGTCTGACTTATTACTGCATAAACCTTTTTTATTGCTGGAAGAAAAATTCAGATTTGTCTGAAATTTAACAAATACTACTTTTCATTAACATGAAAGACAAAGCAGAAATGAATTTGGATCAAGTCCACAACAGTCTGGAAAAAAAGTCTTTAGCACAGTATCTTTAACATCAGAGGAGCAAAGGAAATGAAGAGCTGGATGTATACAGGGCTGTGAGGGAGTGCAGGTACCCTACTTCCTCAAACGCCATGCATCAGGGGTGACGGTCTTTGCCAAAGATGTGACAAAATTCCTACCTAAAAGGACCTCAGCAGACGATGTTCGAGCCACCATGGTGGAGGCTGCAGGGTTGTTCAGTCTTTTATTAGTACAGTTCCAGTTTGCCTAACGAACTTAAATATTTATGAGAGCAGAGCTGATACAATGGTGTCCCAGCTTTAAGCAGATGCTCTAATCAGACCAGGGGGACTTTCTGGTCATTGCCAGCTCAGCAGCTATTAGTCTCTCTGACGTACTAGATGAACTCCAGCCAGAGAGGCTGAGCCTTTTGTGCCACCTTGGAAGATAGACCCGGATGCTTTGTTTCTTACTTCTCTGGCTGTTTTCCTCCTTCCCTGGAATGGCCTTTCTTGACATTAGGAGGAGTCATCTCCCTTTGGCTGGGCTAGGGAGATATTTTGGGGGAGAGTTGGGCCATTGCATTCCCAAGCTTTTTCTTCTGCCTCTCCTACTCCTAGGTAATCCGATAACACCATGTCAGCAGGACTGAACATTTAGCTTTTCTGTGTATAGCCTTCAAATGTTGGCAGTAGGTGATAATGAACTAATTTCCTAACTATTATCGGTAATAATATTTGCATCTCTCAAACCTGATTTTTTTTCCAAAGGTTCATTTAATGGCAGATAATAGAACAAGTTGTGGATAACCTTAGATAGCTGAGGTCTTTTAGAAACTGATAGGAAGTAAGCTGGCTTTCATTATGTTGGCGAGTGAGAGTAGAGGACCACACACGTTCATCTGATGTGCCTGATATAAGGAGCAATAATCTGGGTGACACATGGAGAATTAGCAAAGTTCAAGGCATCTGAGCACAACAGGGATTCCTGCTTTCCATTTGACATTTGAAAAAGCAGTGATACAGTGTTTAAGGTAATGAGCTCAGATATTGTTTCAGCAAGCTCTTATCTAGGGTAATGCAGTAAAGTCTATTTCAGTCAGTTTTGAAACTTGCTTGTGCACAGGCTGTATGAGCAAGTGGGACATGTGGGTTGCAGGAGGCTGTCGTAGGAGCTTCTGCTTGTTCAGACCAGCCCTGGATTACAAGGGGAAAGTGAAGAATCTATCCAAACGTTTCCATCTAACATATTTCACCCAGCCACCTGAGGACCTGAGTTTTTCTCAAATCCCAAAGATTGTGGTTTGCAGCCCCAATGTAAACCCAGTAACGCTCATGGAGATTATGATGGAGCACGTGTGCTGTCTCTCATTACAACGATTGTGTTAGAGCTGACAGTATAACCTGGCAGTCTGGTGCAGTGTTGGTATGTAGGTATCAAGTGACACATGAAGTTGGCAGTAAACTTTATTAAGAGATTTAAATTGTTCTAGCCTCATCCAGGTAAAACCTCAGAAATTTATGGTGATAATTTTGCTCTTAATAAAGAACACTAAAACATTCTTTGCTTTCAAATGCTGAAACATCTTCAGCAACTAAAACTTCAGACTCTTCCCCAAGGCCACGTAACTCTTTGTTACTTTACACTTGACTTAAATTACTCCAGTTAATATATCTTTGTCCTCTAACCTTTGCCAGAAAAGTCAAAATCATTTGTTAGCAAATGATAAACTCGTTTCCTACCCAAGGACTCTCAGGAGTACAATGATTTCTTCTACTTACGAATATATTTCTGACCAGCATGGGCAAACCTTGTAAAAGATTTTACTTTCTACCACCTGTTGTGGCCCGTGTACTAATCTACTTCTACAGGGACTGCTCATGAGCTGAAGAGATTAACTTCTGCTACTATTTAAAAATAAATAGATAAATAAATTCAATTGTTAGATGCATTTCCATCTCCTGCTTAGATGTTCTGTGGGCCCTGTCAAATTACAGCATGTGAAAGGCCAAGATAAGCAGTTTCCAGTCCTGCAGCAGTGACAGGTTTTCCGTGCATAAAACCCACAGCTTTCATGTCTTTTATCCTGCAGTTCTGGGTTAGAAACCTCCTTTCTGTTGGGGAGAGGACTCCCTGCCTACCACATCAGCTGGGCTTTCACTCCCTGCTGTGGGAAGCCTGATCAGCACCAAAACCAACATCATTTTGAGATCATTTGTGAGTGTACAAAACACGTGTTTTGTGAGTTGGACTTACAATCACAAAACTATCTGGCTTCGTTTATGAAAAAATAGGAAGGAGCAATCAGAGAGCAGAGCAGCACTGCCGGAGCGCTTTGAGGCAGCACCGGTGTGAGCAACAGGTAGAGGACGTGAGAGGAGGGAGGGGATGTTTCCCTGGCGCAGCGCTCTGAGCGCTGCAGAACACGCTGGGAGCTGTGCTCCTTCCAGCCCCTTCTCATCTGACAACAGAGCCCCTCTGTGAGTTCACAAGTCGCGGTTAAGATCGTGTGTGCATGGCTTATCTTTGGGTGTTAGGATTGCTGTTTCCCAGTGCAGGTTTTCAGCGTAAGGAGGAGGTTCAGACCTTGCTGACAACCTGAACCTTGAAATGCTGCAATGGGTGGTTTCTCTTGGAAAGCCCTCTGGATTTGTGAAAATCTTGCTGTGCCCTCAGGGGTGGGAAGTGTATGATTCTGGCCGTGAACTCATTGCTAAATGCACAACTGAAAGTTGCTTTTCCCTATGCAGGACACATTTATTTCATTTTGTTTGTTTTTCAGCTTTTGTTGCAGCAACTTTCTGAAGTCAGGCACAATCTCTACACAAAGCAAGGAAGAGAACATATTTAATTTGTTTTCCTTTTGATGTTATGCCCCTTTGGCATGGCTTTCTTCTACAACTGCAGTGATAACTAAGTAATTAATCTCCAGTGCAAATCAATAAGTGAGTCGTTTCATATCCGTTTCCTTTCATTTTGTTTTTCTTTGCTGGGCTACTTTTCTCCTGGCAGTCTAATCCCTCCGTCGGGTTGGAGGCTCAGCCCTGCCGAGCACTGCCTTTGGCTAGTTTAGTCACTCACTCTTCCAGCAGCTTTTTCCTGCAACCTCTGTCCTATTTGAGAAGGGTTGGAGCAGTTGGCTGCTGTTCACATGTGCTTAGGTTTAGCTGTGTGTATAAAGAGTTACATGATTAACCATTGCCTTTTATTTCCTAAATTGCACATTCCTCACTGGCTTGGCGAATGGTGATTGTCCTCTGATAGCTGTGTTGTGTAATCAGCAGTTTCCCCTGGGATCTCTGCTCCTTTGCTGCATGTGTTGGATGAATCAGGGAACAAATCCTGGCTGGGCGGTGAGTGGATGTTGTCTCTGCCAGATCCAGATCGCTGCCTCCACTTTCAGAGCCTGGGGCTCTTGCAGCAAACATTTAGGAAGAGGTTCTGGATTCATGGCTAGTGATCACCCCATTGCGGTAGAATCTTGCTTTGTTACCTAGTTTTAATGGCATTTCACTGTTGTTTTTTTATTTTTTTTCCTTCTCTCTCCTTTTACTAAATATGTTGTTTTCATCGAAAACGTGGAAACTTTCTATTTGGATATACTGCCAAAGTCTGAAGCAGAGCACCTCTGAGATGTCAGTGAGGAGTGTCTCTGCCTTCATGCCTGCAATGGCACAACAGAAGGGAAGTATTATCTGCTCTATTACCTAAAATACACAGGTTGCTCATAAAGGAGAATAATGACATGAAGTACAGAACTACGTTTCCTATAAAGCACTAGGTTGACATAGTGAGCTAGGAAAGTTTAGAAACAGTATTTCAAGTGGATTTTCCAAGATGTTCTGCTTTTGCTTAATGTTTTCTTGGAAGTTTAAAATATTCTTGTCGGTTTTGTCTTAATGGAATCCAGTTGTGGCACCAGCACTAAACAGGATCTCCTTTGCATTTTCTCCTGTAATTTTCTCCTGTGCATCATTCAAACAATCCTTTGAGCTGCTCAGCAGAGCTGTTGCTTCTCCCTTTTTGTGGAGA
The DNA here is from genome assembly GCF_964034855.1 of Anser brachyrhynchus. Taxonomy (NCBI): domain Eukaryota; kingdom Metazoa; phylum Chordata; class Aves; order Anseriformes; family Anatidae; genus Anser; species Anser brachyrhynchus. The sequence continues at coordinate 111,413 of NW_027663887.1, forward strand.
GCACTACTACTGATGAGCAGTTCGTTCTGATTCCCCCAGAAGGATGGGGAATCCTTCTTCCAATTTAAATTAACAGCTGTTTTAATGAAGTAACTGAGCTGTAATTAAAGCTGCCACTTATTAGTCCCATGTCATTTCAGTTGCCCCTGACATGAAGCAGAGGTATACATTTTATCACTGTGACCTTCCAGCTGGTGAAACTGTCCAGTTCAGAGAACATCTCTACATGACAATCACATCAGCACTGAGCATTAATTGTTTATTATCTCTATAAAAAGACTTCATTAAAGTTTCCAGACACAAAAATTTTCAAACCTAAAATACACCTTACAATGCTTCAAGGCTTCCAGTGGACTCAGTGCAGCCGTGCTGTTCTTCTGTCTGTGGTTTGGCGTGTGCTGTACTACATATTGAGGAGTAAAACCTCTGTGGTAAAACATGGGCATTCTTTAGCAGTTTGTTTGCAATGAGAGAAAAAATAAAGCAAGGAAAACAAGTGATACTCCAGCAGAGCAGAGGGTATAGAGTGGGTGTGTTACTGCATGCGATTCAAACGTTCAGTATATGTGGTTTTCTCTAGGAAAGACTGCTGATGGATGCACTCTTAGGTCACTATTTTTAACTCATGGATGTATGTCAAATTGATGAGAAAACAATAAGAAAGCTGTGCTGAACTAAAGAGCATAACCAAGAGGGAATAAACAACTTCAACCGTTTGAAGTTACCTGATGCTGTGACTAGCAAAAATCTGAAGGTATTAATCACTTACTCACTTAATCACATTAACCACTTAAATCTTACTCCTCAGTAAAAGCTGCTTCAGTGGACCCAGCCTGTGGGTAATTTGTGGGGACCTTTTTGGGGGATGGGTTATTAGAAACCCCCCTAGCTTACTTTATGGACACCTGGGCAAAAACACTGCTTTAATCACTTCTGGAGCAATCTCTGTGGGAAAAGGAAGGTGACACTGAATGAGATAAACACGTATATCTGAAAGGGAGTTCTACGTGCACAGAAAATCTGCCTGGCACTGCCTGCCAGCAGGAGCTAAGGGTGTGCCTAGCATTGCTCCATGTCCTGCCGTACTACTCCTACAGCCCCATGAGGCGTGGGAGTGCCACCATTTGTCTGTCCCAGTTTGGAACTTGCAAAGAAAGGCTCTGTTTAGCTTCAGCATAGCAATTTCCTCTTAGCTTGGGATTGATTTGCAGCCAGGCTCTTGGAATAGCAGCACGGCCGGTTGGCATTGACACTGTAGGTGATGGATGTGGCACGTGAAGTTCAGCGCTGCTCTTCCAGGCCCTCTCCCCTTTTGGTGCTAACAGGAGGCTGAATGCCAAAACGTGGAGCAGGACGGCTGCACTTGTGAGCAGGGCCACTGAAATCAGCATTCCTCCGCAGCAGGAACCTGCTGTAGCCTGTGCCCAGTGCCACTGGGCTTTGAGCATTGGCAATGAACACTTTATTCCATGTTACACTTTCAAGCTCTCTGATGCAATTGTGAGTTCTAGTCACAGATTTAAAACACCCTCAGGGCTTCTAGAAAAAACCCAGGTGTGAAATTTGACTAAAATGTTGACAGTGGACGCTGCTGTTCTCCATGAGAATACTTAGCATCCCATGTGGAGGTTTTGCGTCGTCACTGTTCCCTGTTTGGGACCAATTATTGCTGGGCAGGGGAGAAAGATTGTGCAAGATTTCAATGTAATAGCCATTTTTAGGATGTTTTCGTAGTGATCTTTTGTAGCTAGTAGTCTGCTAAACTGTTTACCTCCTGGAGACTATTTAGATGAAAGGCCAAAGGCAATTTTAGGTCTAGCAAAAGCAAATTCTTCTAAAGAAGATCCTCCTCCTCTTCTTATTGTCACCCCATTTGTCACCTATTTCTCACCCATTTTTATGGACGTAATCCTCATAATTATCGGAGCAGGTGAGATCAAATTCAACCTTAGCATTTCTTCTGTGATATGAAAACTTCTTTCCTCTTCGGGCAGTTTTCCTTCTCCAACCTCAGCTTGAAGAGCGCTCATAAGGATAATGCTATCTCATAAAACTAAAATCCATGCAAATAGTGGTTTTTTTTGGTTAGTAATTCACGATTTTGATTGACATTCTGTCTGGGTTTTGGTGGAGGGAGGGGTCTGCTCCAAGGAAATCAGTCTATACTTTTTTAATTGCTTAGCAGTAAGAAATAACCTTGAAATATTAAAAACCACTAAAAAACCTTGAAATATTAAAAATATAATTTAATATAGTCTGTAGCATGACTTGAGGCATCAGGACTTTTGAAAAAGTTTATTGTTTGGTTTTGTGGTCAGAAACTCAGAAGTACTCAGCGTGGATACATGGAGCTTTTTCAAAATCTGTTCACAATTATGAGTACAAGCTCTTTTGCAATTTGAGCTGAGGTCCTTTGTTTTAGGTTTCAAATGTAATTGTACTCGGGCTGAGAGGACCAGGATAGAAATCTCTTTTGCTGTTGAGCACGTCCTGTGCTGGACTTCGTTGCCAGCAGCAGTGACAGGAACTCTTGTTCACCCTGTGTCTCTGTACAGGATGCACATCCTTGTGAATAAAATTCAAGATTAGAAAAATGCCAAGTGCCATGTAATTTGGGCTATTTTGGATCAAAGTACAGATCAGGTCCACACTGCGAGGCCACTCAGGACTCTGCTTGTCCTGCCCGCTGCCTGGAAAGGAGTGCATTGCCTGGCTGCAGTGCTCATCTCACTTGTTTTTGTGTAAGTAAAAGACAGTAATAGCAGGTTACTGCTATAAGATTTGACTTTTTGTTGTTCCCCTGGCTGGTGCCATTTCCTCTCTCTTGACAGCCGGTAGCTACAGGCATCAAGAGTACCGCGAGCATCCCCCGTCATCTGGAAACTGCAACCCGGGGGTTATGCAATGCTTGCACACTTGCTCGTGTATGCAAAATTCATCCAATCCAGTGTAGCTCTGTTTTTCTTGCCAAATCCAAAAGACATGCACCAGGGAAATGGGCCTGGTTTGTTTTTCTTCATACCAAGTACTTTCAAAGTGCTAAGTGATTCCAGAACCTTTAAAAAACAGAACAAAAACAAACAAACAAAAAAAAACCCACAGAAGTCTCAGATACTTGTCCAAAGTTTGCAAGAAGCAGCATAAAATTGTGCCAGCAGAGACATGTAGAGATGTTGGAGAGCACTGGTTGAGGGGCAAGTTGTTGTTTAATGAAGATGTTCTGTAACTTGACTCCAGGAAGGTGCTCCAGATCTCACGGTACCCTTGGCCATTTTTTTAAGAATACATACCATTAGTTCATCTTAACACTGTCCAGCATAACCATGTTGTCTGACCATGTTTCATTATTTTGAAAAGGATGGGTAGGAGTTATCACTTGGATATGGTAAATACATGTTAAGGAGTAGAGAACAATCAGAATTTACTTATATTGCATATTATGAGATGCTAAGTTCATTTTGCATATTCTCTTGAGAAAGATTTCTGAACATTATAGAAAGTTTAAAAAATGGAGTATAAAGGAATTAACAACCCTAAACTGACTTGGTGTGTATCCCCAGAAAATGAGGCTCTTTGTGTCAAGATGGGTACCAGAATGGAAGCACCTGCTCCTTCTTTAAAATCTTTTTTTAAAGAGAGAATGTGATCTTGGTGCTTTCCTAGTGCTGTGCGACTGAACTCAGAAGCCAGGCGGAATCTGGTCTTCAGATGCACATACCCTTTATCTTGTATAAAGAGTCAGGATAGCTTTAACCACCCAGAGAATGACTGGGCTGGGATAACCGGAGTGTATCAAGAAAGACCATCTCAAAAGCTTTTGGACATAAAGCTCAAGGAAGCGATATCAGACGCTAACAGAAAATCCATCATCCAAAAGTCTGGGTGTATGCTTTAGCATATCAGACCGACTTTACAGTAGAAAGAACACAGCCAACGCTGGCAATCAAAATGTTGGTACATTATACGTGCCCTGTTTTCTGCAGGGAACTAAACCATCAAATCAAACAAATACACTATGTTTAGTTTATGAATGCTGATTTTGCTTTAAGAAGCAATTACATGCAGGTGACTTGCAGTGCCTCCTGGTTCACCTCCTTGAAACCCAGCAAAAATGTATGCCTAAAGCTTGAAGGCTTGTTTAGCTCAGGAAGGAAAGTGTATCCTTCCAGCTAGGTTTGCTGGTGAATTTTAAGGATGCTGCGGGTGCAGGTGGGCACCTTACAGGGACATTGACAGCAAGAGGTCACTGAAGACTTTGGTTTTAAATATATATATATAAAAGACACACAATACAAATACACATAATATGCATATAGATATATCTAATGTATTTGTTTGCAATATACATATAAAAGACAGCATGATGCCAAGATCCAAGGGGGAGTGATTACCTTAAATTATGAAGAAATATCATAGATGATGTTTCAGCTAAAGAAAAAAAGTTTTCCTGAGGAATTTCAGCAAGCCAAACCCATAGCAAGTGTACATTTAATGCTAGGGAAGGTGCATATTGAAGAGACTGAGTGACTGAATGTCAGCATGAAATGGAAAACAGTGGCTGACAGTGAGTGAGGGAGATTGGGCTGTCACATCAAGGGGGAAATCAATGCATGGAAGCAAAAATGAAGTAACACTTTATCAGCTAGTTGGATACCTTATAATGATGTTCAGCCTTTGGACGCAATGCCTTAGGCAGACTGCTGATGTGTGAGGAGCCCCGCGTACATCTGCCAAGTCATACATATTTTTAGGTGTTCATGCAGATTTCAGTGGGTGCAGAGAGAAAGAAGAGGTTAAAAAAAAAGAAAAGAAAAAAAGGTTACTGTAAAAAGTGCTAGTGCTGTGACACCATCATCTCTGGGAAGTGATGCCCATTAGAGGGGAACAGGACCTGAAAGATATGGAGGGCTGCTTGACAGGACAACTGCGGTGGCATCTGTACTCAGTCACTACTCTTTCATAAATATATAAAAAAATATGTTGGCAAACAATGAGTGACTTAAAACAAAATTTGAATTTTAGAGATTTTGTTCTTCTTTTTAGTTTGCCTCCCAAGGACCCAATTATCTGGAGCATGAAAACAGATGCTTGTATATTCACCATGATCAGACAGTGTTTTGCAGGTGCTAAGCCCACTTCTCTTGGCATGATTTCTGCCTGCTGGAAAGGAGAGCAGTTTATGACCTCTCCAAAGGAGAGCTGTGCCAGCATTTTGCATTTTTTTCTTTTAACTGTCACACACGCACCTGCATGAAAATTGGCTCGTGTCTTGTTAGCAGAACACAGAAGTGGTTCCTCTCTGTGCCCCAACACTGCTTCAGTCCAGTTATTCCTGTTAATTATACAGCAAGATGGAGGAGAGGAGAAGAGGCTGCTGGAACGGCAGGGTGGCCGGAGCAGCAGGCTCACTTATGAGCAGTTGAGCTTTATAAGAGAAGTCCGTGTTGGGCTCTAACGTAGATACGGGTCAGACGGCAGACAGAGGTCTGTATTTAGGTTTGTATCAATTTCTACACATTACATCTTGTCCTTTCTCTTAATCTTGCAGATTTTGGAGGGAGATATAAGCTCTGCAACTTGGTGGTGTTGCTGTTTGCTGCTGTGGTAACACCCTGCACTTCCAGGTTGGGCACTAGCCTGTGCCCCAGATTTCTTCCATCTGTTAAGTAATACAGTTTCACTGTTGGAGAGATTCACAGCGAAATCTGTAATTCTTTTCAAATTCAAACTGGGCCCATGAAAAGCTCTAATCTAAAATACCTTTCTCTGCACCCCATGTGTGGGTTCTAAGCTGGAGGTTAGCCCACCATGTGGGCTTACTTGCTCTCATCCTCACAAATGTCTAATTTTTTCCTAAACTTTGAAATTTGATGTTGTGTCTAAAGGCCACATATCTAGCGTGTGTTCAGGTTTTCTATAGGCTAACAGGTTACTTTGGTCAGTGATGCCTGTAGGACAGTGATTGAGATGCTACTCAAATATATTTGGAAGTTCTGATGAAATGATTTAAGCAATAACATCACCCACCTGAGATCACTGGTTTTGCTGATTCTTTCTCCTTGAAAGTGCTATGACTACAGTTAGGAAGGTAAGTGCAAACCCACTTCCTAGGCTGATGTTTTCATACTGTTTTCTTTGGATGTCAGAAATAAATGCATTTGATCGTTAAGCTCTATAAAATTGAGCTATAGTTTATCGTTTGAGCCCATATTTCACTTCCAATTAGTTTCCTGGGGGTGCTTGTTTTTATTGACCTCTTTTTTGCATTAAAAGCTCATGGAGTAATTTGTGTTTCTAAGAACCTTTGCTCATATGCTGTGATCTTGCCAGCGCTAATGCACTAACCAGGAGCAGTGTCTCGATCAGGAGCTTCCAAGTGAAACAGAGAAACTGCCGATGGAATAATGATGATAATACTCATTTACTTCAGTGCTGACTGAAGTGGAAGTTGTGTTTGATATTAAAGATTACCATCCTGATGACAGATAAAATAAGGGGGGAATAAGAAGCATTGTTTCTTCTAATCTTTCCTTTTGAAGTATCTTCATGCATAAAAATAATAATTTTGGAAAAATGCGTGTTTGAAAGCCAGAATGTACTAACGTAGTGCTTTTCAAACCAAAGGACTTTGTATGTTTTTACAAATATTGATGAAATGTCTCTGACACAAGAGAATGCAGTGGTTTAAAAAAAAAAAGTCTGGGGTTGCACTGCAAAATCAGACACAGGACAACTGGAAAAGGTTTATTATTCAGTTTGTCTCCAGAACTACTTGGATTATTGACTGTTAGAGTATAAACTCTCAACCAGGTGCCTACTCTATCTAGTATATCCTATGCTGGGATAGATAGTTTATTTCCAGAACTAGTCTGGAACTAGAATCAGTCTATTAATTACAAACTCTTAGACTGTTGACTATCAGACTGCTAACCCCCCTTGCGGTGCTGCTCTCCCCCTGTCCCCAGCAGACCTGCATGGGGCTGCCAGTGGCTTTTGCTCAGCCAGGGGATTGGTTTTAACCTCAGGCTCAGGCTGGTCGCAGCATCACAAAACCCTTCAGCTAAGCAATGACCTGCCTGGTGGTTTTGTCCGTGGAAGGACTTGAAGAAGAGCCTCAGATCAGAGCGTTTCCTGCCGTCCCCACCTCCTGTAGTGCCGAGGCATCTCCTGCGAGCGGCCGTTGCTCCCAGCAGGACGTGCTGGTGCTGCTTCATGTGCAGAGCACCCAAGTCCCTTGCGAGGAGCAGGAACTGTGTCGTCCTCCGCCAGAAGCGGAGGGGGAAGAGGGAAGGCTGCAGGGCTAGGCATAGCAGTGCCCCATTTCTGGAGTTTTTCCGTTGGGCATCTCCCCCACATGCAAAATGTTCTGACAGTGTTTGCTCTTCTGGTGGCTTTCGAGCTCCTCCTTCAGAGCCCAGCAGAGCTGTGATCAGTGGGGTTGGGGCTGCAGCCTTGGAAGAGCCGTGCTAACAGGATCTGCTGCAATCAAAGCAGCCAAGCACTGTTTCTTCCCACTCTTACTGGCATTTCCGAGGGGGAAGGGAGCAGAAGCCTCTCCTTGGCAGGTTCCCATCACCCATCTTCAGCATTTAAATGTACTGGGGAGATGTTTTCCCTTTGTACTCATTGCCTGCCTTCTGCGGTCAACTTTGGCTCTTAGGGACTGAATCCACCTCTCGAAGCTCTTCTGCCTTTTCATTGACCGGCAGGAGTGTAGGGAGACAGAGGTCCTGCACGAGGAGAAAGATGAGACTGTTGATTAGCTGACACTCACAAAACTTGTCCTTCATTTGTGGGGCAGCTGGAGCTTGTGTTTGATCCTACAAGAAGTCAGCTCCGCTCTCAGACCAAGCTGCTGAGGAAGCCGATATTTGCCCAGAGGAGCTGTGGCTGCCCTATCCCTGTCAGAGCCCAAGGCCAGGCTGGACGGGGCTGTGGGCAGCCCAGGCTTGGGGGGTGGCATCCCTGCCCAGGGCTGGGGGTTGGATGGTCTTTAATGTCCCTTCCAACCCAAACCATCCCACAGTTCTGTGATTTCTCTTGCTTTTCCCTGGCAGCTCCCAGGCACTGTGCTGGCCCTTGCATGTGGACAGGGAGGGAGAGAGGACAAAGAGCCCGAAACAAAGGGTGATATCACCTTGTACTCTGGTAGAAGAGTGCTTTGCTCAGGAGCCGTGCAAGTGGCTGTCCTCAGAATGCCACCCTCAGGATGGAAATGATTGTTCAAATGAGCTAGGTATCCTCCTGGATGTATTGACAGACATAACTAGTTCAGGTTTGCATGTGAAACCTACCTGCTTTCTCTAATTTCAGGTCTCTGTAGATCCTAATATGTTTTATGTGCAGCTCCATGAAGCAAATTACTTCTGTCATGTTTAGAAATTTTAGCTCACTTCCAGAGAAAACACTTCAAGAATCTGTGAATCACAAATTCTGTGTATGTGTTCTCTGCAGGCTAAGATATCATCTTAATACTGCAAAGAGAAATATCTCAAAAAGAAGTTCATTTTATGATACATATTCATCCCAGAACCTGGTGTTATGGGGTGGGACCATAACTCCCCTAAGACCTCCACATGAATTTTGCAACCCAGATCTTGTCTGAAGATCTCAGCTGAGAGGAGAAACCGGAGAACCAGTGAAATTTAAGCTCCCTCTAATGAATGGAGTACTAGGTGGAAGGAAAGAGTATTTTCAGCTGTAGTGATTTCAATGGATCGTCGATCATTAACTGCATTGTTTTTGTTTGGGGCTGTTTCCACCATTAATTCTCTTCTTTGTTCCTTGACTCTCATGTTGAAGGACCAACAGTACCTTATCTGCAAGTGAAGGGTGAAACAGTGAAATGATTTAATTCTTGAGCAGCACAGACTGCAAAAGGAGGCAAAGGCTTGCAATGACTGTCCATCTCCACCTGCTGAACAGGTGCAGCAGGCAAAGGTGGGCAACCCTGTGACCTTTTCTGCTGTACATTGTAGGCTGTGGGCTGTCTGGAGAGACTGAAATGACCCATTCAGTCCAAGGGGCTGGATCCTCCCTGTCCATGCTGTGCACCAGGGCTGGGGCTGTCCCTCATCTGTGGAGCATCACGTCCATCAGTGGCCCCGCTTTGCTTAACCCAGCATCAGAGCTGTCCCCAGGAGGATTTCTGACTGGCGGTAGGGTTGTAGGGTGACGTCTCCAGTTTGGTGATGGCATGGGCATGTGCTGGTGGAGCTAAGCCTCGGTGGGAGTCGCGGCAAAACTTCCCCGTTTGAGCTGTCTGATAGTGTCAGAACAGCAGCCGACACAGGTGGGACCTGAAGAAGCCACTGGAGGTAGGGATCAGCTAACTGTCAGTTAGTTTGGTTCAGTTAGGCTTGTTCTGCAAAAGGATTTGGTTGTTTTATTAACTATTAGTGTGGCTGGGGAAAAGTATCATGCCTAGCAGCTCTAAAAGAGGTGTAGGAAAAAATGCAGAACAGAGACTTTCTTTCTGAGAAAAGATCAAAAATGCATTTTTCTTACAAACCTCCTCTTTTTTTAATCTTGTTTTATTATTTTATGTGACTTCATGGCCTGTTAATACCAGCAAAATGGGCTGTTACATGTCAAATCACGCCAGCATTTCCAATTGTTTCATATGGTATAATCCCAGTAGTATATTTCTTTTTTATTTACTCTAAGTACTGTAGGCAGATGAATGTTAGCTTTATTTTCAGGTCAGAACAACTCCTGTTAAGCATTACCAAGAAATATTCTTATACTTGGATATGGTGAGTAGAAATATTGTTACTGGTTTGTCATGTGATTGAATCAAATAGGAAATATAAATAAGTAAATAGAAAACAGTGTTTTAAGTTACCTCAGTATTATTTGGGAGGAAAGAATTTTTTACTTTCATTATTATTATAATTATTAGTGTTTTTAATTTCAGTATCTTCTCCATTATAGGGAATTTTGGGAAGGAACTTGTGATGTGCACTTTGGACTGAAATCAAATCTTGAAATAGTGATGTGTCAGGAGAAGCAGAAGCCTTACGCTCTGAGTGCGATTGTAAAACTTTCTGCTGCAGCTTCTAATCAGGTGAGAACTCAAACTAAAATTGATGGAAATCCTGCCTGTGGAGTTTTAGCCTTGAGAAGTGAGATGTGAACCGAAAAAAAAAAAAAAGATGAATCAATGCCAAAAAAAAAAAAACACAACACGATCCGAAGAACTGTTTCTAAAGAAAAACTGTACTAAAATATTAATGATGGAGTACAACAGATGGCTCAAAAGGTGTAATACAATACTGCATGCAAGAAGAACTTAGCATAATTTTACAGACAAACAAACAAAAAAAGAATCTGAATGTTGAAGTTCTGGTAAGTTTAAGAGCATGAAGAAGCAGAAACACCAGGGCAATTAAGAATCCAGCCTGGTGGGACAGATCTTGTTCTGAGGGTAAGTTGCTGAGTTTCAGAGAAATGGAAGTACTGTTGCCCCTCTGGTGGTGACCCTGATACAAGAAGGGTCACTACCAGTTAATGCTGCTTTTCACTGACTCTATTCTATTATCCAGTCCATGCAGTATTGAAAATGCGGTGAGTGAAAGCACTTAACTGAGCAACACCTTCCTAGGAAAACTAGATGTGACCCTTGGCCTTGGTTGTGTAGTCTGTGGTTGCCTAAACCCCACTGGTCTTGTTCCGTGGCCACTTGTAGCTGCGCAGGAGAGAAGATTTTGCCGCCTACTGTCCGCTGCATATAACTATTTCTTTTGCGTCCCCTTCCCCGTCATCCAGCTGGGGTTGTAGACCTATGTAGCAATCCACACAAAGGTGTACGTTACTCTGTTGGTGTTAGGACATGCCCTTGGGCATTTCTGTGCTCAGTCCCCACTTGCCCACAATATTAGGAATTGTCCCAGGTTATGCAGCTCCAGTCCAACAGTGTTTTTATCTGTGGCTTGGAGTCTGTACACCACGAAGTGTACAGCATTAGCGTCTGCTCCGTGCTACTTTGTATGTGCTGTCCTTAGGTGGCAGTCTTAGTTGCAGTCTGTCTCAGCAGAAGCTTGATTTTCTGGTGTCTTTTCAGGAAAAAGGGCATGGATCAGGTGGAAGTGTTTTGGAAAGTGATGCTCACAGAGCTGTATTCCAGTATAAATTACAATCAGCAATAATTATATGCTTGAGAATTTTCTAAACATCATATCCTGCAACCTGCTATTCTCCTCTGCTCCAAAAAAAGAAACAACACAAAATCTATTCCCCTGATCAAGAAGGTCTTTGTCTCTTTTGAATCTTCTGGAGAAAGTTGTAAGAGTCCCAGGAGTGTTTGAAATTAACCACCATATAATAGAGATGAGCTGCATTTCCAACCACTCGTTTCAACTACTGTAGCAAAAAAAAATGTTAAAAAACCTTCCCTGTTCTGGGACAGAAATGCTCTTCTGCAGTAATTAATTCAATCAGTTGTTAACAGACAAATAACCTCATAAATCAAAGCAACCTGTGGAGGTTCCAGCGTGGAAATTGCAAGAAGATATATCAGTGGCAAAAGTTGTTTTAATGTGAGATTCGACGTTGCCTCTGGCTGCGTGGGAGGAGTTGATGTGTGGACTTAAACCCTCTGATCGTTCTCCCCATGACTCACAGGTTTCTCTCTTAAATGTGGGGCTGGCCCAAAAACTCCTACACCATGGGATGATTTGGGATGAAAGAAGTGCACTGAACTCTGTTTCAAAGCAACTACAGGAAATTGGTCAACGCAGTCTGTATGCTAAGTGATTATTTGTGTAATTTAAGTGCAAATTAAGAAAATCATAAGTAAAGGTAAGTTCTTAAAGCATGAGGAGGATAAAGCAAGAGGCAAAATGTGCATCTGCAAAAGCTATTCCAGTCGTGTGTATAAATCAGGAGACTATGTGCTCAAGTAGAGAATTAGGCTGAGTTGCCTGCTGTTACACATTTAAATTAAGCAGGAGCCTAATAACTTTTTAAAAATCTGGCCGTAAGTGTTTTTTCTCAGGGAAGAGATCATCTAATCAAAATAGTGCTTTAGAAGAAAACACTAATACTGAACATGAGCAAGGAGCTCTAACTACTGATAAAAACTCCACTGCTAGGGTAAGATTTGTTACAGTTGGTAAAAGGCTAAAGTGGCTCTTTGCAGCCAAGCTGCTGGTGGAGATGGGAGCGGGGGAAATGAAACGATGCCACAACACTAACAAAATGAACGGCATCTCTGTGCTTGTGGTGGGCACTGATGGAAGGGCTGGTTTATGTTTACTCGCTTTCTTTGCTTTATATTCTGCTGCTGCTGAGCTGTGCTGGGGTTTGTAAAGCAGTAAGCCCCTGGATGTCTGCTCAGCAGTATTCAGTCACACGATTTCTTCCTGTTAATGTTTCATTTCCACGTGAGATACAGGATTCTACAGAATTCCTCTACTTTGATCTTTTGAACTGAGCTCTAAAACAGGCCGGAGAAATTTCCTAGAAAGTTTTGACCTGATTCCTTGTCGACGTGGAAAGATGCAGTGGTGTTCAAATCAGCTGCGTCGAGGCGGTGTCAGGAAAGCAGCCTTTCCCTGACCCAAGGAGCCGAGGCCATGCTCAAAGCGCCACGCTACAGCTCAGGAGGCTCGGCTCGATCAGCTCCCTGCGGCTCCAGCAGGTTGTTTCTCTACCTGCAACAGATTATTTGGCCTCTTTACCAAAACGTCTCTATCTAAATAGAGAATGTCTGTGTGAGCTCAACACAATAGCATGTGTGCAAAGTATTTTTGGTACAAAGCATCCGTGTCTTTCACCTACCATTGTACTTAGCGAATACCTGGAAACTGGAGTGAAATACAAGTACTTTTCCTGCAGAGATCAGTTGTTGAGAGGGATTTGAAAAGCACGTTCAGTCTAATTGCATTGCTGCCTGTCAGAGCTTTACAGAATAGCTAAATTCACTTTGGGTATCAGGAGGCGAGGTGAGCGGTTTTAGATCTGCTGTTAGAAGACGACCTGAAGGTGCCCCCGCTGTCTCTGGGAAGGACTTCACCTGACTCTTTTGGGGCTTGGTGTTTACTGTCTGCTGCGGCTGGAAATCCCTGGACAGATGGAGAGACAAAGGATAAAGGGGAGGCCTGCAGCAAAGGCCCCTTTTTCTTCCCCTTCGGTATGTGCTCAGGAGAAGCAGGAAGCTGACGGGGCCAGCTTTCGTTCCTGTCCTGCTGCTCTGACTCTTCTGATGCCGACTGGGAGTGCTGGGCCGTGCTGGAAAGCAGGGGGCTGCGATGGGCAGTGGGTGGGAGACAGGCCCAGGAGGCAGAACGTGTCTGGGAGGAAGGACGGAGCCTCCCAGCAGGGAGACAGTTGTGTCCAAACCTGGCAGGAGGTTCTGACTTGGTTCTGCCAGCACACTGCATATGTTTTAATTTTTTTCACTTCTTGGTTTGTTTTTGTAAAATGCACTATTCCGTTTAAGTTAAAAACTTCCCACGTAAATGTCTACATCTGCTTCATTGGAGATGCGATTTCAACTGTCCGGGAGCTCACTGGGCATAAGCAAGAGAGATTTAATCTGTTTGAATTATTACTGGGCAGCTCATTCAGGAAGAACCTGAATGTGCTATTTGTTCTTATTCTTCAAGGACTTAAACAAACCTCATTTCTTTGGAACCTAAGTACCCAGTGTAGGGGGCAGGCAGGGACCCGTGGGTTTTAGGTCCTTCAGAAAGAAGACACAGAGCTATTTAGGACCCTCAGGTTTCCTCTTCATTAAGAAACTATATCATGTTTACAGCAACAGCTTTACCACTGCTCTCTACTCATCCTTCCCTGAGCCTACAGAATGCTACAAAGAGATGCGTTTGTTTGGGATGGACAATGATGAAGCAGAGTAAGGAATCAAAGACCTTTGATAACAGTTTAAATTGTAATGAGAACTTTATTAGGGGTAAGATGTGCAAAGCCCCACTTACAGGAAGAAGATGACCAGCAGATCTTTATAGGGCTGAGAAACGTTTGTACTTTATATTTGAGTCCAAAGAAGTTTCTGATCATTTCTGTGTGCAACATCTGCTCCAGCTTGTTGCTGTAGGAACTGCTGAAAGGTCAGCACAGCACTGGGCTGTGGGAATGGTGGGGCTCGTGAGTCCTCAGACAAGGAGGTGCCTAAATTTGCATCATTAGGTTGCAACAAGAGGATGCTTTCCTGACATTACTAATTCCTGAGCATCTTTTGGGAGTGTTCAGTATGTGAATTGTAGTGGCTTTTAATATCTGAAGTAGTATTTAACATCTAAAGATGGAAGATTTCTATGGCTAGGCTCTGTGTGCTTCCACCCACTGCTCTGTGCTGGCAGAGGCAGCACCACCACGAGCTCCAGTCCTGTCTGCAGCCTTTGCCTCACTGAGTGTCGCAGGGAAAACTTTTATTCCAGCCCCTGGCACAGTGCTGTGCATGTCAGGAGCCTTGGGACAGGTAAGGGGAGCCCTCTGCACCCCGCTGCTGCAGCACGCACCTGCATGGTGCTGCTGCTCCTTGTTCAGTCCTTCGGTGTTAACAGCTCGTCCTTTGTATGATGAGTTCGAAGCCTGCTAATCTTGCATCAGTTGTAGTCTTGTCTAAATTCTGACTTTTACAACCGTTACACTAGAAATAAAAGGATTAATCAAACGCCAGAAGATTACTAGAGCTTACCACCAGTCAAAGTTTGACTGGCGAAACGTGTTAATCACTGCTCACTTAACCAGAGCACAGAACTGCACTCTGCGCTTCTCCCCCTGCTCTTGTCACTGGCATCCTGTGTAATGTGGAGCTCTGGTTTTGGCAGATGCAGAAGAAATTACATTGCTTTTTGTCTTTTAACAGGTATGTCTCTGTTGGGGTTCTAGACATTCCTTAGAGATCCTCCCCAAGCTTATATACCAAAAAGGTAAGATCTGAACAGCAAAGTTTATCTGTAGAAATTTGATTGCAGACAGTTACAGAATTATTTGAAGGTTTACCAAGTACTGCAGAGCAGTAGTAAATAAGTAAAAGCAGAAGGATAAGCTGCACTATTTAACAACCCATTTATTGTATTTGACTAATTAGAACATAAAGCCGTTTCAGCAGTAAGCTGAAGTTGCTTCGTGTAGCATAAATGCATTTACTTCAGCAGTACATAATAAAAATCCTAGACCTTTAATGCCATTTTGAGGGTGTGAATTAAACAAAAACAGACACAAAACCTCCTTTAGAAGAACCAGTTTCCAAACTCTTGAGCTTTTCATCTGCACTCTGTGAATTAGTCTTGCTGAAATAGCTGCTGTGGACAGGATTGCTGCAACACTTCCCTAGTATTAAACTGAACTTGGAGGAAATCCTGTTACATCCTTTTGACAGCATCACCAGAGAAGAAAATAAACAGAAGTTTTTTTGTTTGTTTTGTTTTTTTGTTTGTTTGTTTTCACAACCTAAACGTGTCCCTTCAGCACCAAGAGCAGTCTCTGCACTTTTTCTCCTGTGTCTTGAATGCCCCCTACTCAAAGACACAATTTGCAGGATATAAATGGGTATCTTTTTTTTTTTTAAGATATTGTTTCCATCAAGGTAGCTATCGACACCCTTTATACCATTTTCTGTCATCTTTGTCTGATTTGAAATTTACAGAATGGCTGTCCTTCCTGCAGCACTCTCATTAATTTGTTTTAGAAAGAGAAATGTTTCCTTCACACAGCTGGCACGCAGCTCAGGTAGGTTCACAGGCTTAATTTTCTTTTTAACTTTTTGAGTGAATTTATAGTGGGAGATGTTCCCTTCCTTGTGTGGTCCCCTAAAACTATTGATATTTAACTTCTGGGGACCAGAGCAGAGCATATGACCACCTGGCTGCACCTCACGTGCATGGGTTCGTACTGCATTAAACGGATCTGCGAAAATCCTCCTTTTGTGATGGCACTGTCTTAACCCCTCTGGTCCTGGGCCAGGACTATATTCTAGACACAATGGTACTGCCAAAAACTCTCAGAAAATGCTTTGAATAGTATTTTCAATGCATGTATGAATTTCTGTGATAAAGTAATTTAAGTAACTCTAGGAAGATGCGTTGGTAGGTACAAGACAGAAAAGTGACGAACAAAAAAGCCATATAAGAAATGCGTTTTTTCACGCTGCTTGTGTCTGCTGCAAGGTAGGCATGGCTGTAAATATATAAATCATGGCCTCATATATGTTAAAGGAAGACTGTGAAGAAAGCCGAAGCTCATCTAGACTTTTTCCACATGGTGGAAAAGAGTCTGTAGGATGAGAAAAGTACTCATCAGCTTTCAGGAAACAATAAAATAACGCAAAGAAAATATAGGAGCCAACTGATTTAATGTGTCACCATTTGCAATCTATGCATATCACTGTTGCAAACCCCAAAGATCTTGGTTTATTTGTGACTAGGAAATGGAGACCAAAAGCAGCCTCATATATAAATACAATGGATTTCACAGCATCACAGTTTATTGTCTCTCCTTCAGCCATGCAGGTTATACCTCTGAAACAATACTGCGGCCATAATAGGAAAACTGTCCTACCCAGGATTTATGAATTTATAAAGGATATAGTCAGTTTTGTTGTGTGATTCAGCACTAAATCACTACTTAGAGATGTCAGAGCATGCACCAGATGGGAAAGCTCTCAAGGAAGGATGCGGTGGTTTTCCAACGCAGCCATTTGGCACCAAATGGTAATAAAGGAGGCAAGGGCTGAGCACCCGACCTACCCCAGACCCAGCCAAAGAGCTTAGTGAAGTATGCTGGTAGCCAGCACTAGGAAGACAGAGCTTCAGACAAGTATTTGGATTTTTTTTTTTAATTAGGAAATATATTTTGTAAGGCTTGGATGTAACTCTGATTGCTTCATCCTGTCCTCACCTCTTGGCTTACTTTCTGCCCATGAGTTGGTTAGGACAGGTCCCAGTTAGGTGCACATCATGGCTTCTATTTTCCTGCAAATTTAAATTCCCATTCTTTGTATCTGCATTATGTAACACGCGGCGTCTGATAATGTGCTGCAGCATCTATAAAAGGGTTTTTCCCATTTCATAATTGAAGATGGTACATTCAATTTGAAAGGCGGGGAGAAGAAGCAGAGGTTTCTGTCCCCAGTCTGATTGTCGCAGGGAGGGTTCCTCTTTCATCCTCGCAGAGGATGTGCGTGTTGTGAGACACGTTTCCGAACAGCAGGCGCAGTGCTGTGTATCGAGGCTCAGACTTCAAATGGGGCATAATCAGGCATTTCAGGCCCCTGCGAACACTCCTGAAGAGTTGGCCTGATTTTCAAAAGCACCAAGCAATTGACATCTCCTATTGATTTCACTGGGAACCAGTCAGCCCTCAACGCATCAGAAAAATCAGGCTGGTTACTTAGAAACCTGCAGATGGTTTTTAAATCTACGCTCTGGGGCTGTTTTTGTTTCAGTGCTGGAACTAGACTATGTTTTCCTCTGCTGCATATGCTCCTCATATGCTAAGCAGCGCTTCTGCTTACTCTGCAAACAGTGCCCTTTCTGCTGCACTTGGCCTTGGAAATCCTGTATATAACACATTTGTGTTCTCTAGATCTGCTTTGGGGAAGAGGAGTTTGGTGGTGGTAGTCAAAAAACCATTCTCTGTCTCCTGTGTTTCTCAGAAATTCTCCAATTACTTTTGCTGAGCTGGAAGTACTTTTTTTGGTCTGTGCTGATGGATTCCCTCTGCCACTGACATGATTTCTAGTCACTCATGTCTACAGGTAACAATTCCCTTTCCCCTCTGGGTTGCATATTGTCCATCATCCACCTGTCAGCCAAATGTCTGCTTTCCCCTTTCATCCCAGCCAAATAACCTGGGTGTTTGTTAGCCACAGCAGCCATCTGCTCTGCTGCTGTGGGGATGCTGATGGGATGTAGTTAGTGGGTGAGGTACAGGAACCTCGACCGGGGCCTTATCTCAGAGCTTGGTCACCTTGTTGGCATCCCTTGTCTCATCGCAGGGTGCGTCAGTGCTGCCCATGGGATGCTGAGGTTGACTGGAAAGATAAAAGGGATACGTGAGCCCCCGAGCACAAGATGGGGAAACGCTGTATCTCACGTTGACAAACTAAATACAGACCAGCAACGTGGTGCAATGTGGCACATGTTATCCTGGGATGCGCTGTTGGATGTGTCCTGTGCATGTGGCAAACTGCTGTTACTTTGCTTTCGTTGGAAGTGGTGAGGTCTATGTCTGCCGTTGCCTCCGGTTCTGGGCAGTGCGGTATGAGAAGGATACAGACGAGTCTGCAATATGCTGAAAGGCAGCAGTAAGAAAGAGAAGAGGTCAGAAAAAATGACCTGTGAGCAGTGTTTTGTCATGGAAAAGAAAAGCCTGAGCTGCGACAGTAGCCGTGTCATAGGTGAAGGGACCATTTCCCTGGTGTCCCCTGGCTGTCTCCACAAGAACGAGACAAAAGGATGTACAGTTTGCAACAAGGAAAGCATAAGGTGAGTGTTGGCTGCTGGGGGTTGAGAGGCTGCAGCGTGCCGCATAGGCGGTTGCGAAGGTTTGGAGAATCAGTTGGACAAACGGCTTTTGGCACCGTACAGCTTTTGGAAGAAGGTCACTAGAGAAGGACGGGCAAAAAGGGACACCCTTCCCCTTACTGACGGGACTGAAGTTGTCGATGGCTGTCACAGCCGGGTGCTGATTTCCTTCCGCCCAGCGGCTGGGAACATCCCGCTATGCTGACTTATATGTGTAAAATAATTCATGGGCTGGAAGAAGGCGTCCGGGGTGCTCGCTGTGGCCCTGTACGGAGGGGGCTTGTGGCTGCTCTCATGAGGTCCCGATTGCTCCAGGACAGCTGCTTACAGGACTCTGCAGAGCACTGGGCAAAGGTTTGGTGTAGCCATCAGAAGACTCACTTTGTGAAAGATGCGATTGATACTGTTCAGACACAGGAGGCACGGAAAGAATTAGAAACAGATTCCTCTGAAAGAAGCAAGACAATGGGATATATTACAGCATCAAAACGTTCTTGGCAGGTGGAGTGTATATATCAAGTACTGAAAAAACTGTTTGGTAAGTGATACATTTCATATTAAAATATATAAATCATCCACTTGGAGAAGAATTGGACTCTCTGGGCAAGTACCTTAGCTACTACATCTGACATACTGCCTGTTAAAACAGATATATTAATTTCAAAACCTGATAATCATTGCCTAGCTTTTTATTTGTTCCAGGATAAAACTCTGAATGAGATGCATCATTCACAGCATCTGACAGTCATCTGTCTGTTACTGGCTTGACTGTGTCATTTCAGTGCTGCAGTGCAGTGAATAGTCCCTAGTTTATCAGTGTATCTATTGATTAATATATACTCCCGTTACAGTAAATATATATAATAATAAATTAGATAATGTAACCATAATAAACTTGCTATATCTAGTGTGTAACCTACTAAATCAAAATTAACAATTACTAATTGAAATTATATCCCCTAGTACAGCATTATATAAATCAAAGGCATTTTCTCTCACGTCCATGCATCATTCAGAAGATTAATCCTCCAGCAACTGTAAATGTTTTTCTACTGCGTTCATTTGGCTAAGCTGGATAATGGTAATAGCCTTGGGGTTAAACACACAATACAGTGTGTTAGAGCTGACGTACTGATTATTGCCCCGTACGTCCTAAGCGCTCATCAAACTGCAGTGGTGAGGCACTGGGCCATGGGGATGGCCAGTGCTCCTCACCCAAGGCCCATGGGATTCCTCGGTTCTCAGGTTTTCATGGAGATCGTATTTACCCAGTTGTCTTTTACCCAGTGTGCTAGGACACAAAGGACTAAGACACAAAAAAAAAAATTAAAAAAAATGCTAATTTGAAAGAAGCGTTGGTGACCTGTTTGCTTCCAAACCCACCAGTGCTCTCCTTTACTTCCGACTTGAAAGACTCAAGAGGAACATTATTAAACCCCTTTTATTTTCACTCTCCAATGTCCCAGACAGATGGGAACATCAATGGGAGCTGCCCCCAGGAGAGGGCTAAACAGCACAGCCCCAGACAGTGCTGCATCAGCCCAGTGGCCTTGGGTCGTGGACAACATCTGGCTCGTGTGAGCGGACCCTGCCAGGGGGACTGATGGAGAGCATCTTGAGAGAAATGCTTTTTATGAATGACTTTAGAGTGAGTTTCTGTAGGGATCATCACTGGCCCATCAGTAAGGGTCTCTGAGGAGCTCTGTTTTGCAGTGTGCGCAATGGGGAGAAATGCTGATTCCTCGGGAGCCAGGAAAGGGTGAGAAGAAGCCAGTGAGACAGCTCGAGCTACCTTCACTTGCAGCAGCTTCACAAAATGTCCTAACCATACACAGAAAACCAATCAGAGGTTATGCAAAGCTCTCGTGATTACTTTGCATTTTCAAAGAAGACTGGGCATTGGTCCAAACCCATAATCTGTGCAAGGGCATGTCACAACAAATCGGAGAGGGATAATTAGAATTTTATGAAGAGTGGCTCTCTATAATGCTACCTACTGTTTACTTACCAACAATTTTAAATTTAGCATCTGATTCATTTTATATAACATGAACTAAAAAAACATTTTCTAACAAGCTTATATTTGCTGTTAGTTATGTGTGTGTTTGTTTGTTTGTTTTAAATAGCCTTGTTTCCCCAGTGGGACCGATGTGCATGCACGTGTGTCTGTCTGCTCATAAAATGGTATTGTAATATATGAAAGCACAGGAATATGGCTTTAGCAGATAATAACTCTCGATTTTGTTGTTCCAAGTGTTTTTTTCTAGAAGTCAATGAAAGTCCAGTTCACTCGAAACAATAGCACTTTGAGAACCATTCCTATGCTTTCCAGAAGTGTGTGAGGAGATACATGTAAGAGGGAAGTCTAAAAGCAAGGTAAGGTGTGACATTTTCTTCATTGTCTTTTATTGAAGTTCTGTAACTTTGTTAGCTAGAGTGGCTGTTGTGTTTTACCCCAGATAGGACTCGATTTCATTGATATCTAGCACCAGTACGTTGTGTCCAGCTGTGTATAGTCATTCAACATCTCTTTTAGAAAAATTGTGCTTTAGCAAGATACTACTTTTTTACATTATTGATGTGTTACAATTACTTTGGCTGTATGGATATTCTTATCCATGGGCTAATCTGGGAGTATTAATCTACCCGCTGCCCACACAAAGATTTATTTTGAAAGTCAACACACAGAATGTAGCTCAGCATTAAGTATTTTTATCATCTTAATAAACCCCCTGAAATCAGCAAAAGCAATACATACAAGAAAATAGTCATCTGTTATTCTTCTTCGTGACATTGAAAAGATAGAAATGTGAGATTTTTCAAAATCTTTATTGTTGAATTACTTTTAACCCAATTCGCATAATTCGAGCATCTTCTTTTTCCGCACAAATAGTCATAAACAACCATATGGCTAATTGCTTACCTAAAGTGTATTCCTTTTTGAACAAGTGCAGCACTGGCTGTATCCCCGTTGGCAAGCGGTGTGATGCCGTGAGTGTGGAGGTAAGGCCTCCCGTCCACATCCATACCATGCACGTTCCCGTGGGATGGTTCCCCACGAGCCACGTAAGGTCCCAGGGGCTGGCACATGAGGTGCATGGCTGAGGGTTAGCGTAACCCCAAGGGGTGCAGCCGTCATCTCATGCTCCGCAGTGCAAACTGAAGCATGGTGAGTGGAGGGCAATGGGGAGGTTTGCTCCCTCCTGACAGCAACCAAAATGCTGACATAGGTGCACACGCTGCATACCACTTTCTTGTGGCCCTGTTCTTCACATCTTGAAAGGATATCGAAGAAACATCCCTTCATATCACTTCTTGCTCCTTGTGATCATTGTTGAGGTTTGAAGTGCTTGGGGAGCCACGAGGCAGGGGCAGGTCAGCCTATGCTGTGCCCCGCAAAGGTTGCCTCCCTCCACCTGCCTTAGCACAGTGGGACCTGGGCACTGCTCTCTGCTTCTTTGCAGGGCTGTAGTTTGAGGGGGAAGAAGGACTGAAAATTCTTGGGTATGTTATCCCTAAGTACAACGTGACACTGGACTGACAGGTATATGAAACAACTCAGATTTGCTTCTTGCTTGATTTGGCTTCAGGCATTTGAATCCAAGTCTCCCACCTATGAGGACAATGCTCTGGAAAATCTTGGCCCTGCTCTCAGAAGGACTTTTTCTGTGCTTTCACCAGCTATGGTAGCATCATGCTGTGCTGTGGCATACCCACAGTGATCAGCCGCATGTGCATGCATCCCTTAGCACCAGCACAGCAAGGTAACTGAGCTTGGGCAGTGTGAGGCGTTGGCTTATGGGTCGGGATTGGAAATCCCGTTAGACATCAGCAAGGTCCAGTCTGTATGGGTAAAATGGTAAGCTACAAGGTGCTGCAAAATTGGGAAGTATTGTTTTGTGGTAGTAATGATTAATATTAATAAGCATAATAGGTTTTCATGATGTGGACAGGGTGAATAGCGGAATGGATTCAGGTCTTTTTATTTTCTTCTCAGCTTGTTATTATCTAGAGAAAAAAAAAAAACAACAACAAAACACAACACTAATTACCAGAAGCTAATAGCTAGTGTGTTACTTACCCTCTTAATTAGTACCCTAATTATTAAGTGCAGTGATAACCACTAGTTAGAATGTATTTGCTTTTTAAGACTTTCTTGTTTATCTGTCTTCCTGCTCTGTCTTTTTAATAACAATGACACCAGCAGAGTAGCTGCAGAGAGAATACCAATAATTTCCCCTTGGGAAATGAGTCATTTTGAGCCTCCTGAATGCTGTTATGATTTTCATTCTGTTGTAAAATGCTTTTCACCTTTGTACTGTTGCCTTGTGTTAGGTTCTGACATGAAAGCGCTAACACTTGAAATTGTGAGGATGAACCCAGGGGAGCAGAAAAGGCCACCTCAGTGGCACAAAATCTTGCTCAAAGTCTTCCATGTGGGAGGCAGGAAGGCTTCTGAACAACGTGGAAGCCCATCTCTAAATCCTGCCTGTCTCTTTGGCTGCCCATCTCAAAATGCTGAAGCGGTCAGTGAAATATTCCCCATCATGTCTGTTTAAAGTCACAGGGTCGTCGTGGGATGTGTTTCTCCTGGTCCCACTGGTAACCTCTTGCTCTCCATCCTGTGGCATCCAGGTGCTAGGGGCTGCAGTCCCGTGTCTCTGCTGCATCCCAACGTGTGGCGCCCGCTTCGAGAGGAAGGGGTGGCTGTGCAGAGTTCATCCATGCTCGAGTGAAATGGCCAGCAACTACTTGTGGATTCTTAATAAAATAGCCATTTGAATGGAAAATTACACCTAAATCCCTGCCAAAAATCCTGTATTGAGGTGATTGGTATTTATGGGCCACTGCCAGAAGCTGTTATAATACAACTTTTTTATGGAGTCTTATTAACTCTTTCCAGGGAGCAATACATTCTAAGCAACTGAAGCCTATTGAGTTACAATTTGTCACAGAGGGGAGGAAAGATCTCTTGGCTCCAGAGCACAACGTGCAGACATGCTCAGTTTGGATGTGCTGTAGCAAACCAGAAAAAGTACTTTGCTAGTTGTAAAATCTAATGGCAGGAGGAAGACATCCCTGCTCTCTGCCCTTGATTCTTGGCAGTGTGGATTACAAAATGCTGCTGCTTAAAGGGTGTGGATTAGAAAGGATGTTAACTACATGTACAGTTACTGTTTCTATAGCCTCATTAGTATGCGCGATGTTTCACACTGATTTGACATTGTCTCTGCCCTAAGGAGCTTGAAATTTAAAGGCAAAACCCTGTGACCATGTGAAATCTGAACATTGCAAGCAAGGCTCTCAAGAAAGGATTTGTGAGACTGTGAACAAATACATTTTATTCAACATGTCAAAGCAGGGAGCAGGCAGGGAGGCAGAGGTAAACAACTGGAGCGGAGGAGAAAAATAATGAGAGAGCCCTAATTGTTGTCAGCTTGATTCCAACCTTGCTCACCCAGACAGACGTTGCTGCATCTTTGTCAGTAGAGGTATTTCTGATTTGCAGCAATCCAAGTGAGAACATCTTCCATGCTTTTATCCAAGTCATCTGCTGCTGCAGTGTTTTCAGACCCGTGTGTTTTGTTTTGTTTTTCGCCTCGCTCAGTATTTCTGGGCGCACAGGGTCCCTGAAGGAGCAGGAGGCAGGATGGGCAGGCACCCGGTGGTGCTTCTCTGTGCAGGGGCCCAGGCCAAGGAGTGGCAGGGGGTTGTCTGTGCTCCCACATGTGGCAATTTCTTCCCGCACCTGAAGCTAGTCCCGTTTTTACAGGGGTGATCTTCCACATATGAACCTCATGAGGTTCAGCAAGGCCAAGGGCAAGGTCCTGCACCACGGCCAGGGCAATCCCAAGCACAACTACAGGCTGGGCAGAGAACGGATGAGAGCAGCTCTGAGGAGAAGGACCTGGGGGTGCTGGTTGATGAGAAGCTCAACGTGAGCCAGCAATGTGCGCTTGCAGCCCAGAAAGCCAGCCCTATCCTGGGCTGCACCAAAAGCAGCGTGGGCAGCAGGGCGAGGGAGGGGATTGTGCCCCTCTGCGCTGCTCTCATGAGACCCCACCTGGAGCCTGTGCTCAGCTCTGGGGACCCCAGCACCAGAAGGACAGGGACGTATTAGAGCGAGTCCAGAAGGGTCTGGAGCACCTCTGCTATGGAGACAGGCTGAGGGAGTTGGGGTTGTTCAGCCCGGAGAAGGCTCCGCGGAGACCTCACAGCGGCCTTCCAGTGCCTAAAGGGGGCTGCAGGAAAGCTGGGGAGGGACTCTTTGTCAGGGGTGTAGTAGTAGGACGAGGGGTAATGGCTTAAACTAAAAGAGGGGAGATTTAGGTTAGTTGTAAGGAAGAAATTCTTCACTCAGAGGGCGGTGAGGTCCTGGCATGGGCTGCCCAGAGGAGCTGTGGGTGCCCCATCCCTGGCAGTGCCCAAGGCCAGGCTGGATGGGGCTGGGGGCAGCCTGGGCTGGGGGCAGGGGGCCCTGCCCATGGCAGGGGTTGGGGCTGGGTGGATTCTTCCAGCACAAACCATTTTGTGATATTCTCAGTCATGCCTTTCTGGTCATAGTCCTTTCTTGGACTATGTCATCAGAAATAATGCAGTTGCAGCCCCAGTGTGGCCAAATTACAAGAAGCTGCTACCTGCAGTGTCCGTCTCTCCTCTCGTCCCTGTAGTGCTCCAAGCCGCTTTCCTTTCCTCCTCCTTACATCTGTGCCTTTCCCCAGGGGGAAGTGCAAGCCCCCAGTACTCCCACCCCACCGCTGCCTTGGTGACCTGCCGGTGTCCGTTTGGGGACGCACGCTGCACCCCTCCTCTGGCACGAGCTGCAGAGGCCCCGTGAGCAGTTTGCAGGGCGTTAAGAGCCAGCGCAGTTTTCTTTGCATGCACGGGCTGGAATTGCAAAACAGCATTTTGCAGATCAAGATGCTCGCCAGTCTCAGGGAACGTGCATACAGAAAAAAAACCAACACAGTGTGTTTGCACAATTGCTTTGAGCCTGCCAGCCTGGGCAGCAGCCGTAATGGAGGTGTGCGGTGCAGGCCTCAGCGCCCTGCAAGCCCGCACACAGACAGCGACGCGCCGTGTACATTCACATACCCTGTGCTCAGCCAGAGAAAACAGCAAGCTCAGGGCAAAGCCAGTACGCGCTGCAGGATAAATGAAGCTTGGAGGAAGATTACAACATGCCCGATGCCTTCCTGAGAATAGCAGCGATCACAGAAAATGAGTCGGGGGAGAAGCAAAGGAAGGAAGCTTTTTTGGTCTGTGATGCAGGGGTCTGGAAAACAAAGAACTCCCCCCCCACCTAGCCTGTTAATTAGGCAAAAAATTCTCCAAGGCAGCAAAGTGCCCGGGCTGGGGCTGGCACCCCGCCGAGCTGGCACATGCTGCCCCAGCACAGCTCTGCGCTGCCCGCTCGCCACGGGTCGGGCTGCGACAGCAGCACAGGTTATCGAGTGACTGAAAAGCTTTTCCGTTGTCCCCTTCTGATTACATGTAAGCCTCATTACTGGCAGCAGCAGATGTTTGTTTCCTTGAACGACACTCAGACTGGAGAGGTGTGTGCTTTGCTTTGTGGAAGACCTAATGTGAACAGTACTTTCTGATCCCCCCGCTCTTGGCAGTACTGCAAGAGACAACAGGCTTGAAAAAAAGCTTCCCTTTCTGTGCTGGGTTTATAAACATCTCTGTAGCTACACTAATATCATGGGTTTCCTTTTTTTTTCTTCTTCTTCTTTTTCCTCCAGAACTGTTCTACCCAAAAAGGTGTTGCAGGGAGAGCTGGAAAGAGGAAACAAAAGACTTTTTGTTGAGGCTTCGGCTCCTCGGCACACGCTATCAGCACTCCATCTGCTCGCTGGGCCCCAGCTCCCATGTTCTGGTCACCAAGAGTGAGTGTCAGGCCACTAAGGTCATTTATTTACATGCCAAGTAAATGCCACTCAGCTGTCTTCCCAGAGAGGCTGAGGTTGTCATGGTGTTTCCCACATCTTTTCAGTACATCTTTATATTGTGTACTCTAACAGCCTTTCTCAATCCTGCCTACCGCAGTTAAGCTTTGGCTTTTGAGTCTCTCTTTTTGTATCCATGTAAGTGTTTCCATGTAGTTATCTTTTGCAACCATCTATTTATTAGCATCCTCTAATACAAGATTCTCTTCAAACATGATGTACATTGATATGAAAGCAGGTAATTGCTTAAAACTGAAAATGCCTGTTGGTGTTGCAGCATTTAAAAAGAAAAAGCTAACGGTTGCTAGGATGGGGGCTACTATCAATTCAAATTTTGCATGAATTTTGTGCTTTCTAGCACAAAAAAAATGTATGCACTTGTAAGATGTTTGCACACACAGAGATACCTCCGCTGGATCTAGCACCTCAAGTTTCTCTGGGGCCTCTGTGATCTCTGGTTCTGTGAAGATTTTTAGCCACTGTACTAATAAATGGTGTGCATGAATGTTGGGGAAGAGAGTTCCTTCAGGGCTGGTCTGCTCTGAGTGGCCTGAAATTTCATAACTGTTCACAATAACGGCCCGTGGGCAGGAGAGTCTTCCTCTGCAGGGTGTGCTGGGAAACTCATTTCTGGGGGTGGCACTGCTCCCTGGGAAGGAGCGCGTATCGGTGTGATTTCCATGCACAGAATGGAAATCTTTTGTCCTTTCTGGCTGCCACAGAACTGAGTTCAGAGATGTTCCATACATTGTGCTGCATTTCTCTCCCTCCAAGCCTCAGAAGTGCAAGGAAATGTAATAATAAAATTTTTACAGCAGCAGGAGCCCAGCTGAACGGGTAATTGTCACACCATATAAAGGTATTTGAAAAGGTGGAAGGAAAAATAAACTAAATGTCCTCCTTTTACTGGGGAAACATATTATTATTTATGAATAATTTTCGTTGTTGAAGGAAAGTGTAAGATACAATCAGAGAGACCATAAAACAGGAAATGTATAAAGTGTTATTTACATTACATTGGAGAAGAGGAAATCACTGGCAGGGAGAATGCTTATTTTTTTAAAAATACAAAATCAACTTCTTTAGAATTGCATGCTTAGATTAAATTCTGTACAAAGAATAATCCGTAATTCTTCCTGCAATAGAAATGTGACTTCTGGTGATGCTAATGCCTCTGTCTCCGGTTGTGTTTGTGTCCATGAACCATGCAGCAGTCTGAGGCTTCAGCAAGATTCTGCTGTGGTAGGAGCGGAACAAACCTGGAGCTGAGGGAAAGGCAGTTTCCAAAAGGTTTCCTGTGTATAACGAGTGACAGACACGACGCGACAATATCAGCCAGTATCAATAGCAGCATGGCTGCTGTCGGAGCATTAGCAGACCAACAATTTCCGATGTTATGACTGATGCAGTAAATACACTACCAACGTGTTTGCTCGGGCTGAGAAGCTGAAAGCCTTGGGTTTAAGAGGTGTGTGTCTGTGTGTTCATATAAATACACCCTGTTAATAGCTGGTGGATAATTTTTACTACCTCTTGCCACCAAGGATTGCAAATTCTAATTAGTGAATGTGTTTATCCCCAGAAAGACCCTGGCTCTTGCAGGCTGCCAGCCTCGCACAGTGCTGCTCTGTTGCAACAGCCCTGCCTTTCCTCTCCCAGCCCCTCGCAGTGCCCCACAGATTGAAGTCGCCAACGCTGTAGCCAAGGACAGCTTTATCGACACGGAGGTGTGCACCCCTGTACAAACAAAGCGGTGTTAGCCCTACAGATGCTGCTGTCGAGGCGGCGCAGAGCCACGTGCCTGCCTCCTGAAGCCTTCCCACGGCTGAACCGAGCCGCTCGCACTCAGCTGGGCGGAGGAGGGAGCCCCAGGGCCTCCCGGTCCAAGGACGGCTGTGTCCCTTGGGGAGCTCCAGAGGCAGAATAGGCAGAATAGGCAGAATATTTTGGGGGGGGGGTAACTGGGGTCACAAATGGGTTTGGGGGAGTTTTCCCCAAATTTGGGGTTTTGAGGGGTCCCAGCAGCAGCTTCGGGGGGATTTCACCCCAAAATGGGGGGGGGGGGGCACAAATAGCAGCTTTGGGGGATTCCCCCCCAAATTTGGGGGTCTTTTGGGGGGGGGGTCCCCAAAAGTGACATCACGGGGAGGGATTTGGGGGATTTTCACCCAAAATTTGGGGTCTGGGGGGGGGGAATCCTACAGGCACACCACAAGCAGCGTTTTTCGGGGAAATTCCCCAAATTTGGGGATTTTTGAGGAAATTTCCCCAAACGTAGTGTTTTCTTTGAGGAGGGGGGCCCCAAAACGGGGTCGCAAGCAGCGGTTTTTGGGGGAAATTCCCCAAATTTGGGGGTTTTGCTGGGGGGGGGGGTCCCCGAAAAGGGGCCACAAGCAGTGGTTTTGGGGGAATTTCCCCCGATTTTGGGACTTTTGGGGAGATTTCCCCAAATTTGGGGGGTTTCGGTGTGGGGGGGGTCTCAAACGTGGGTAACAAAGTGCAGGTTTTGGGCGATTTCCCCCCAAACCTTTTTGGTTTTTTTTTAAGGGGGTGTCCCCGTGCCCCCCCCCCCTTTGTGTCACAAGCAGCAGCTTTTTGGGGCCGTTTCCCCCAAATTTGGGGCTTTTTGGGGAAATTTCCCCAAACTTAGTGTTTTCTTTGAGGAGGGGGCCCCAAAATGGGGTCACAAGCGGTGAGTTTTGGGGGAATTTCCCCCAAAACTTGTGGTGTGCCTGTAGGATTCCCCCCCCAGACCCCAAATTTTGGGTGAAAATCCCCCCAAATCCCTCCCCGTGACGTCACTTTTGGGGACCCCCCCCCCCCCAAGAGACCCCCAAATTTGGGGGGGAATCCCCCAAAGCTGCTATTTGTGCCCCCCCCCCCCCATTTTGGGATGAAATCCCCCCGAAGCTGCTGCTGGGACCAAATTTGGGGAAAACTCCCCCAAACCCATTTGTGACCCCAGTTACCCCCCCCCCCAAAAAACCAACCCTTATTTTGGGGAGAAATCCCCCAAAACCCGCAGTTTTGCCCCCCCCCTCCTTAAAATTTGGGGGAAAATCCCCTAAAAAAAAATACATTTCTTACCCCTGCGCCCCCCCCGACCCCGAATTTTGGGGGAAATCCCCTAAATCCCGCTGTTTGGGACCCCCCCCCCCACCCTAAACGATTTGGGGGGGGCATTTTGGGGTCCCCCCCTTACCTAAAACACCCTGGGGGGGGCATTTTGGGGTCCCCACCCCCACCCTGAATGATTTGGGGGGGGCATTTTGGGGTCCCCCCCTTACCTTTAGGGCCTTGGGGGGGGCATTGTAGGGCCCCTCCCACCCCAAATGATTTGGGGGGGGGATTTTGAGGACCCCCCCCCCCCAAAAATCATTGGGGGGGGCATTTTGGGGTCCCCCCCCACCCAAGTGCCTCGTTCTCCCGGGGGGGCCCCCCCCACTTCTGCCCCCCCCCCCGCCTGTACATAAACGCCGCTCCCTCCCGGACCCCACCGTGGGTTTTTTTTGGGGTGGGGGGGCCCCGAAAACAGCCCCCACCCCCCCCAAAAATTGGGGGGGGGGGGCACAGACGAGGCGGGGGGGGGCGCTGCAGTTCAAACATCTTTACTGTGGGGGGGGTCCTTCAACTGGGAAATATTGGGGGGGGGTAAAAACCATGGGGGGGGCCAAAAACCATGGGGGGGGCACCTGGTGGGGGTGGGGGGGGCACCAGGGGGGGGGATCACTTGGCGGCGGGGGGGGCGGCGTAGACCTGTGGGGAGGGGGGGGGGGGGTGAGTGGGGGGAATTTGGGGGGGGGCACAAAAGGGGGGGGATTGGGGGGGGCACCCAAGGGGGGGCACCCAAAAGGGGGGGGGGGGATTTAGGGGGGACAGCACCCAAAAGGGGGGGGGGATTTGGGGGGGGGCACCCAAAATGGCGGCGGGGGGGGATTTGGGGGGGGGGGGGGAGCACCCAAAAGGGCGGGGGGGGATTTTTGGGGGGGGCCAGCCCCAAAGGGGAGGAGGGGGCAAAAGTGGGAGAAGGATTGGGGGGGGGGGGGGGGGGGCAAAAAAGGGGGGAGAATTTGGGGGGGGGGGCTCCAAAAAGGGGAGGAGGATTTGGGGGGGGTACCCGAAAAAGGGGGGGGGGGCCAAGGGGGAGAATTTGGGGGGGGAGGGGACACACAAGGGGGGGATTTGGGGTCCCAAGAGGACAACTGGGGGGGGTCACACACCCAGTGTGGGGGGGGGCACGCCCCGTTTTGGGGTCTCAGCTCCGGCAGGGGGGGTCCCGGGGGGGTCGGCGGCGCCTCGGTGCCCTTGGGCTCGGGGGGGGCGCTGGCCGGGGGGAGAGAGGGTGGGGGGACCCCGAAATGGGGGGGGGAATCGCACAAATTTGGGGAAAACTCCCCCAAAGCCATTTGTGACCCCAGTTACCCCCTGTGAGAAACGCTCCGTAGCCAACAACTTGGGCTCAGGCGAGGAGCTCAGCGAAGCAGGAATTTATTCGCGATTGCAGTGGCGGGCGCCCCACGAGCAGGAGAGCGCACCCACTAGTTCCAAAACCCAGTTTATGTACTTTTTGATGACGGGACCCTCCCCAGTTTCCCCACTGAGTGGGCAATCCAGGCTCACAATCTGTCTGATGCTTCCCAGACAATGCCTGGCCTTCAGTTGCCGGCCTGTTTTTGGGATGGCAATGTTTTCTCCCCTTGTCTGCCTTGACTTAACACAGCGATTTCCACCTGATCGCTCTAAGGAGGCTGGGTGTCTGCATTTTAGGAGGTCACCTGCTGAGCTTTCTTATCACTGTAAGCACATCTCAATACCCCATTCCTTCCTTCTGTACCATGTAACACTGCAAAAACAACATTTCTGTTCCCACAGGGGGGGGGTCTTAGTGGCTATGGGGGGGCCTTAATTAGGGTTAGGGTCTGGAGAGAGAGAAGGCGCAGAGTCCTGTTGTGTGGGGTTGCATAAAGGCTCCCCAGGGGAGTTCAGGTGTACCCAAAGGCTTCGGAATGGGGGCACTTTTTGATGGGAGAATCGGGGGACTGCTCCACGGCACTCGTCTCTCCCTTCCACTCAAGAGCGCCTTGCAGACGGCTGCTGGGCACCTGCAGTGGCACCGTGCTGGTACAAAAGTAAGCGTGTGTGGAGCATGCTGCGATCTACCTCTTCCTTAGTGACCTGCAGCGACTGGAGGGGGCTGAGGCAATGAAGCTCCGTGCTGTTCCCTCGGGCCCCCAGAGAGAAGAGATCAGCGCCTGCCCCTCCACTCCCCTCCTCAGGAAGCTGAGGGCCGCCGTGAGGCCTCCCCTCAGTCGCCTCTTTCTACCTCTAGTCTTAATAGCTGTTGTTCCACTCAGGATGGTAGTGCAGCAAAAAGTAGTATATTACACACTGTTTGCATGATGTAAAGAAATAAATAAAAAACACCACAATCTGGTAAAAACTGAGCTGAGCCTGTCCTTTAAAAAGGGGAGAATATGCTACGGAAAGGAAGAGCTGTCTTTGTAATTGCTCAGCCACTCAATCTTGCTATCGTCACCAGTGAAAAGCCGTTCTCCCCGTGTGCTGTGCCCTCGTGAAACCCCCCTCCCCAGAGCAGAGCATCCAGCTGTGGGGCCCAGCACAAGGGAGACTTGGGCAATGAGCTGGGATTTTTTTCTTGTACCCCTTGAGGAGAGCTGAGCCGTGGGAGCGTTGGCATGGGGCGCCCTGGCCAAAATCGGCCATCCGTGCAGGGTCAGGACCTGAGGAGGGCTGGCTGTGGGGAGCCTGGCCTCGGCCCAGGATCAGGAAGGGCCCGCGCTTGTGTGTGGCTGCGGCACTGCCAGTTTGAGCAGGGGGTTCTCGGGTGAGCGCTGTGCAGGGTCGCTGCCGCGCTCACAGCCCTTCTGTCTGCTCCTGCTGTGCTGCTCCCCAGCTCCCTTCCCCTGCGTTCCCTGCATGGTGGGCACAGTCTGGCTGACCCCCAGCACCGAGGACCCTCAGGCTTACTTGTCGATCAGTCACAAAGTCCTGCTGTGGGTTCCTGGGTGTCGCTGTACATAAGACCCGGACTGCTGTGCTGTATTATTCAATATTTATTGAAAGTGTGGCCAAGGCTGCATCCCGGGGGGGGCTGCCCCAGCCCTTGGAGGAGGGTGGAGGGGGCCGTGGGGGCGGCGTCTGTGCCCACGAGGACTGGTGGGTACTGGGCCGGTCGTGCACCTTCCACTGATCCGCTGCCGGGCTTGGGGGCCGTGGAGGCCGGGCTGGTGGCAGGCGGGCCGCTCTTCCAGGCACTGATGGTGGCTGCTGGCATCGGGCCTGGCTCTCAGGCGTACCACGGTGGTCAGGCTGCCTGTAGGGGCTCACGGAGCGGCTGCGGGTGTCAGTCTGGGCTGCCTGGGCTGCGGCGAGGCGCCTGCGGAGACAGGAACTTGCTGAGGCCGTGCTGCGGCTGCGGTGCCAGGCGGGTGCGAGGCAGCAGGGTGCAGGCACCCGGCTGTGCGTGAGCTGTGGGCACACAGTGCTCTGTGCAGAAAACAGGGTGCCCTGTGCCCTCGGCTGGGACTCTGCTCCCCTCCACATCCTGCCCCAGCTTGTCTCCTCCCCAGCGCCTCGCCAGCCATCCTGACCTGCCTGCTCTGCACGTGCTGTCCCAGCAAGAAGACCTGGCCCCCGCAGAGACAGGGGTCCACAGCCGGGCTCAGCACGACCGGGTCCCAACAGCCACCGGCTGCCCTTTTTCAGAGCGCCTTGCAAGGACCAGTACTCAGCTCCCTGCCCGGCCCTGGCCCTGGCCCAACAAGGTGACGGCCTCGGCTCCCTGTTCGGGGAGGTGCTGCCCATCCGCTCTTTGGGATGTGTAATTAAACACACAAGCTCTGTGTGTGCTGAGGACACGCACGCTGGCAGCGCTCAGGTGCGGCTGTGACACACCGACTGCCCCTCTCCAAGGCAATGCCCGCAGCTGGCAGGGCTCATCCCCATGCTCCCAGTAGCTGGCACACCTTGGCTGAGGCGGACACCTGCAATTCAGGGCATCCCAGAACAGGGTGCCTTGTGCTGGGGGGGAACTGGCACTGCTGCGCTTCTCTCTCTGATGGCACCCTCTCTCAGCTCCTGCATTTCTCTTCCTGACCTCGCTTTGCCTACGGCTGTCCCTGGCTCTGCTCTTGCTGCGGAAGGGCCAAGCTTCGCTAAGACCAGCAACAGAAAAATGGGCTCCAGAACAGAATGCCCAGGAATTAGAGGCCACCTAAAGCACTGGACAGCAGAAATTTCAGAAGAGTCTGGTCAAAAACTAACTGCTCACTTCACAATACGCTAACGACAACTGCTTCCTGGCTGGCAGCAGCCACATAATAATGTTAACAAAGATACGGTAACGAATTTGGGAGGGGGAGAGGAGGAGAGGGAGCGGGGGAACAACAACTCACTGGTTTTTCTGCCTCCAACGCCGGATAAGCACGCAGCACGCAACTGTCACAAGCAGGAGGGGAACCAAGAATGCCACAGCGCCTTCTATGCAGTAACTTCGGAAATTTTGGGGCTTCGCAGTGTTTGCATTGTTCTCCCCATCCACGCCTGCAAGAACAATTGTGGACATTGCTGTGTCCTGCGCACTACTGGTAATCTCACCGGAGGTCTGACATTGCCAGGAAGTGTTCTGTTTCATTTGGTTAGCATCTTTGAGCAAGTGAAAATCCTCAGGCCGCAATGCTTCCTGAGGTTCAGCAGAAGCTGGGGAATCTGCCAAAGGCACTGCAACTCAAGGCACTCTGGAGCCTCCCTTTTGCCTCTCAGCTTTGTTTTCCCTCCATCCTTTGTTTCCCCTGCCATAATGCTGAGGGCCCAGTGTCTCAGGTTTGCTTCCCCAGCTCTTTGGAGTTCTAAAAGTTCTTAGGCGCTTGCCCACCTTCGCTGCTCGAGGCACACTCGGAGCCTTAGGGACAAAACTGAACAAAATTCGGGAGCCCAGGAGTGCCAGTGAGGCAGTGCCCCACCTGCACTGGGTCAGGGCATCACTCTGGGCCTCAGCTCACAGGAGGGGTCCCGTTTCCCATCGTCTGCTCAGTGGGCTTCTGACGGCCTCGTTCCCCCAAGAGCAAGGTTCCAAAATCCCTGGGAACTGGGTGCGCTGGGAGGTGACCCCTCTCTAGCCACAGCCACAGAGCTTTGTGAGCGTCTCTCCGCTGCACTGCTCTCACATGCTGTCACAGCCCGGGGAAGACAGCCATCCTCAGGGAGCCACTCCTGCCTTCCTCTGCAACACTTGCTGCCTACTGACACTCTTGGGTTTGGCTGCTGACATGAGCTGCAAGAGCGGGTACCAGGGCAAGAACCTGCACACGCATGCTGGTTCTGGTTGGTGACAGCGGATGACCAAGAAACAGCCTTTACCTGGTGGGGCAGTTGACTTCACTGGCTCTGTTCTTTTGCCAGGGAGCGGCAGCGTGCGACCGCTTCCTCGCCAAAGCACCTTCTTCGGCACAGTCTCTCTAACCAGCCCTTTAGAAAGAAAGCAGGACAGTGTGACCCTAAGGAACCGCTCCTCCTTTCGAGGACGGTATCTTTGAAAGGTAGTGCTTCTCAAAAGACATCCCTAAAGTTTAGAAGCTACGGCCTGGGCTTCTGGGGGAGGTACTCACTACTCCAAACAACATGTCATTCACAAAGAAAAATCTAAGTGTTCGACTCCTGGCAGTCTACCAGCACAGACAGCAAAATCTGGCCTGCTGCGAGACCAGGAGATTGCAGGAGATCTTCTTGTTCACATCGCACATAGTGCATTTTTGGCACACTGCAAGATGTTGCTCAATTCGTGCCTTCAAAGAGGACAGAAAAAAGCTGCATCCAGTTCAGAGGCAGGAACAGCCCTTCTGAGAAGCATGTCCATCCCATCATGCTGACTCCATCCCATGGGAAGGGCAAGAGTCACACACATCAGGCTGAGCCGCAAGCTCTTGAACCATGTTGTGGGCACAGTTGTGGGCATCAGGGAAGAGCCCACAGTCCCCAAACAAGAGGAGAAGCACAGCCAAGTCATTTGAAACCCAACTAGAATTGGACAGCTAAATCAGCTGAAACTGAGGTAAGCGCCAAGGGTGCTTTTCCCCTGCAGTGACATGTGTCTCCCGGCAAATGAGACAGCAAGGACTGCTTGGGCTGTGCCTCCTGCCTTGAACTCGCCCAGCTGCAAGCAGCGCTGTGCAGGAGCTGAACACAAGTTCAGCAGAAGCCCTTTGCTGCTGGCTGGATACCAATGTTTGCACGGAACAGCTCGGACCACTTATGGTAGTGCTGGGCTAGCAGCTGCCCTGGGACACGGCGTGACCCACAAGCGGCAGCAGAGGCTCTCGGCCTTCTCTGAGGCTCACCAGTGCCTGCCAGGTGTGAAATTGAGTGTCTCCGCTCTGATCCATCCCTTCCTGCTGTGCAGGTTACGGTGTGTCCACACATGGATTTAGAACCTCAGCTTCCCAAGTCTTATGGCGGACAGAGTGAAATATACCCACCATGTGCTGCCTCGTCTAACTCCTTTATGAGATCCTCCAGGATATCAGGGGATGTTGGGGAAGATTTTCTTATTTCAGCATTGTCCTTTGCTCTTAGAGGACCTGAACAGAAAGTAGGAAGTTAACTTTGGCACCAGTGCAATTTGGAGAAGCAGGGCTTCGTTTGTGAAGTCAGTGAAATGACTTCCCACCCCTGGGATACCAGCTGGGCTCCAGCGCAGGAAGCAGCCGAGGGTCTGGCAAAGCCCTCCCTGGGGACACTTCTGCAACCAAAGCCCCGTGAGAAGTTTCTGTCACATCGACACCTACATCAGTAGCTCTATGGCAGTGCCCTGTTTGCACTGGGTCAGGGCATCACTCTGGGCCTCAGCTCACAGGAGGGGTCCCGTTTCCCATCGTCTGCTCAGTGGGCTTCTGACGGCCTCGTTCCCCCAAGAGCAAGGTTCCAAAATCCCTGGCAACTGGGTGCGCTGGGAGGTGACCCCTCTCTAGCCACAGCCACAGAGCTTTGTGAGCGTCTCTCCGCTGCACTGCTCTCACATGCTGTCACAGCCCGGGGAAGACAGCCATCCTCAGGGAGCCACTCCTGCCTTCCTCTGCAACACTTGCTGCCTACTGACACTCTTGGGTTTGGCTGCTGACATGAGCTGCAAGAGCGGGTACCAGGGCAAGAACCTGCACACGCATGCTGGTTCTGGTTGGTGACAGCGGATGACCAAGAAACAGCCTTTACCTGGTGGGGCAGTTGCCTGTGTTGCCCCTGTTCTTTTGCCAGGGAGTGGCAGCGTGCGACCGCTTCCTCGCCAAAGCACCTCCTTCGGCACAGTCTCTCTAACCAGCCCTTTAGAAAGAAAGCAGGACAGTGTGACCCTAAGGAACCGCTCCTCCTTTCGAGGACGGTATCTTTGAAAGGTAGTGCTTCTCAAAAGACATCCCTAAAGTTTAGAAGCTACGGCCTGGGCTTCTGGGGGAGGTACTCACTACTCCAAACAACATGTCATTCACAAAGAAAAATCTAAGTGTTCGACTCCTGGCAGTCTACCAGCACAGACAGCAAAATCTGGCCTGCTGCGAGACCAGGAGATTGCAGGAGATCTTCTTGTTCACATCGCACATAGTGCATTTTTGGCACACTGCAAGATGTTGCTCAATTCGTGCCTTCAAAGAGGACAGAAAAAAGCTGCATCCAGTTCAGAGGCAGGAACAGCCCTTCTGAGAAGCATGTCCATCCCATCATGCTGACTCCATCCCATGGGAAGGGCAAGAGTCACACACATCAGGCTGAGCCGCAAGCTCTTGAACCATGTTGTGGGCACAGTCGTGGGCATCAGGGAAGAGCCCACAGTCCCCAAACAAGAGGAGAAGCACAGCCAAGTCATTTGAAACCCAACTAGAATTGGACAGCTAAATCAGCTGAAACTGAGGTAAGCGCCAAGGGTGCTTTTCCCCTGCAGTGACATGTGTCTCCCGGCAAATGAGACAGCAAGGACTGCTTGGGCTGTGCCTCCTGCCTTGAACTCGCCCAGCTGCAAGCAGCGCTGTGCAGGAGCTGAACACAAGTTCAGCAGAAGCCCTTTGCTGCTGGCTGGATACCAATGTTTGCACGGAACAGCTCGGACCACTTATGGTAGTGCTGGGCTAGCAGCTGCCCCTGGGACACGGCGTGACCCACAAGCGGCAGCAGAGGCTCTCGGCCTTCTCTGGCGCTCACCAGTGCCTGCCAGGTGTGAAATTGAGTGTCTCCGCTCTGATCCATCCCTTCCTGCTGTGCAGGTTACGGTGTGTCCACACATGGATTTAGAACCTCAGCTTCCCAAGTCTTATGGCGGACAGAGTGAAATATACCCACCAGGTGCTGCCTTCTCGAAGTACTTTCTGATTTTCCCTGTGATGTGAGAGGACCTCAGGGAAGGTTTTACTCTTTCAGCTTTATCTTTTGCTCTTAGAGGACCTGAAGAGAAAGTAGGAAGTTAACTTTGGCACCAGTGCAATTTGGAGAACCAGGGCTTAGTTTGTGAAGTCAGTGAAATGACTTCCCACCCCTGGGATACCAGCTGGGCTCCAGCGCAGGAAGCAGCCGAGGGTCTGGCAAAGCCCTCCCTGGGGACACTTCTGCAACCAAAGCCCCGTGAGAAGTTTCTGTCACATCGACACCTACATCAGTAGCTCTATGGCAGTGCCCTGTTTGCACTGGGTCAGGGCATCACTCTGGGCCTCAGCTCACAGGAGGGGTCCCGTTTCCCATCGTCTGCTCAGTGGGCTTCTGACGGCCTCGTTCCCCCAAGAGCAAGGTTCCAAAATCCCTGGCAACTGGGTGCGCTGGGAGGTGACCCCTCTCTAGCCACAGCCACAGAGCTTTGTGAGCGTCTCTCCGCTGCACTGCTCTCACATGCTGTCACAGCCCGGGGAAGACAGCCATCCTCAGGGAGCCACTCCTGCCTTCCTCTGCAACACTTGCTGCCTACTGACACTCTTGGGTTTGGCTGCTGACATGAGCTGCAAGAGCGGGTACCAGGGCAAGAACCTGCACACGCATGCTGGTTCTGGTTGGTGACAGCGGATGACCAAGAAACAGCCTTTACCTGGTGGGGCAGTTGACTTCACTGGCTCTGTTCTTTTGCCAGGGAGCGGCAGCGTGCGACCGCTTCCTCGCCAAAGCACCTTCTTCGGCACAGTCTCTCTAACCAGCTCTTTAGAAAGAAAGCAGGACAGTGTGACTACAAGGAACTGCTCCTCCTTGAACCATATTCTGGGCACAGCTGCAAGCACACACCAGTTGCTGCTGGCTGGATACCAATGTTTGCACGGAACAGCTCGGACCACTTACGGTAGTGCTGGGCTAGCAGCTGCCCCTGGGACACGGCGTGACCCACAAGCGGCAGCAGAGGCTCTCGGCCTTCTCTGGCGCTCACCAGTGCCTGCTAGGTGTGAAATTGAGTGTCTCCGCTCTGATCCATCCCTTCCTGCTGTGCAGGTTACGGTGTGTCCACACATGGATTTAGAACCTCAGCTTCCCAAGTCTTATGGCGGACAGAGTGAAATATACCCACCAGGTGCTGCCTCCTCTAACTCCTTTATGATCTCCTCTACGATGTCAGAGGATGTTGGGGAAGATTTTCTTATTTCAGCATTGTCCTTTGCTCTTAGAGGACCTGAACAGAAAGTAGGAAGTTAACTTTGGCACCAGTGCAATTTGGAGGACCAGGGCTTCGTTTGTGAAGTCAGTGAAATGACTTCCCACCCCTGGGATACCAGCTGGGCTCCAGCGCAGGAAGCAGCCGAGGGTCTGGCAAAGCCCTCCCTGGGGACACTTCTGCAACCAAAGCCCCGTGAGAAGTTTCTGTCCCAGCGCCATCTACATCAATAGCTCAGTAGGAGAGCATACCAGGGCTCGTGCCTTGACAGGGCACACACACGTGCCGGTCTATACCCTCCCACCTGCAGAGATGCCTGGCTGACGTTTGGGCTTTGAGCTGGCAGCTCTCAAAGGAAGTCAAAAGCCACAACTTACCCAGGCCATCTCCCAGAGCTTCAGTCCTGGAACCCATCTGGGAGCCTGGATCACCTTCGCCTTCGGTCCCATCTGTAAACACAAGTGGAGTCCCTCCTGTGAACTACGCCAACATACTCCTTCTGACCAGAGTGACAGAGAATGCGGTTCAAAGAGGGGACTGCTCCACGGCACTCGTCTCTCCCTGCCACTCCAGAGCATCTTGCAAACAGTTGCTGGGTGCCTGCAGTGGCACCGTGCTGGTACAAACTAAGCGTGCGTGGAGCTGCCCGGAGAAGGGCCCTCCCCGTGCCCACCCCAGGTCTCAACTCAAGCGCAAGCTGCCTGCTGGCTCTGCAGCACCTAGATGCTCCTGCCTTCCGCTGACTTACCTGGCAGATTAACCTGAGGCTCGTGGTCCACATCAGGCTGAGGTGTCGAGTAGCCAGAGCCTACGAGAACTGCTGCAATCAAGCACAGAAGAGAAACATTCCCCGTGCATGGTGTGATCTACCTCTTCCTTAGTGACCTGCAGCGACTGGAGGGGGCTCAGGCAAGGATGTGGGACCCAGACACGAGCCAGGATTTCCAAAGCCGCAAAGGGGCCTGCTGAGCTGGAGGCTCCCTCTTGGCCTCTTCCCAAATCCTCTCTCCAGGCTGTGCGCAACACCCCGCAGGGACCACGCCGCCAAAGATGTGGCCCCTCAGGTGTTTCTTACGGGAAGATCTCTGCTGGACACAAAGGAAGACCCCACTGCAGGGGGAGCGTGCAGACCCCGGGAAAAATGATCATCCATGTTTGTCATGGAGAAGCCCCCTGGCCAGTGAGCAGCTGAACCCTTGCTGAGCTAGCTCAACAAACCCTTAACAAACAGCAAGGAAATGAACACGGACAACTTACCACCTGTGGGACCCATACTGGCAGGCTCAGGAGCAGGATTCCATGGAGGCACTTGACCAGTACTGCCTGTGGGCACAAGTGGGATCAGACACAGGTGAGGGGAGCTTCCATTGCCTCTTGGGGCCTGCCTCTTCCTCAGTGACCGGGAGGCACTGGCTGGGGCTCAGGTAATGACATGGCCCAAACAGGAAGAAAAGCCTGGGTTCTTCCCTCTCTGTGGAGAGGGGCAGGGGTGGCATCTCTCCAAGTGAAGAAATATTCAGGGCTCATTTGTGCAAGCCCCCTCACGGCACAAACGCGCTTGGAAGACCCCGAATAAACTATTACAGCCCATTAGCCATCTTCCTTCAAGGAAGCACACTCGCAACGTACCTCGGGGATCCTCCTGAGGCTCCAAACCATGATCCAGCTGAGAAGCTGGATATGGAGAAGCAACACCGTCATCATCTAAAATCAAGCAGAGATGAGAGACGTTGCCATGGCATGCTGTGCTCTCCCTCTTCCCCAGCACCCTGCAGTGACTGAGGGGGCTGAGGCAATGTCACGGGACAAAGATGCAGGTGGAAATTTCCCAAGAGGGGCCAGCGGCCTCAGCCCCACAGGGGCTCAGACCCGGGCTTCTCGGCCCCAGCGCCGCTCCCGGCCCCCCCGGCAGGAAACAACCCCGCAGCAGCCACGGCCCCACCGTGCCACCCTGCGGGGCTTCTGCCTCCTGCCTGCCCCCTGCCCGCGGTGCCCGCCCGGCCCTGCTGCCATCCCGTCCCCGTCCCCTCCATCCATACGCGTGCCGCGCAGCACCATGCCGCCCAGGGTTTGGTGTTGGCCCCGGCCCTGCCCACCCACCTGCTCCCGGTGGTCGCCATGGCGCAGCCTGGGCACCCCGGGCACACAGGGCCACCAGCAGGAGGAAGAGGACGCAGGCAGGGGCCGTGGCTCCCCACACTCGCACCATGCTTCCACCACCGCCGCTGCAGCTGCAGCTACTGCTGCTGTCAGGACCGGTGCGGAGCAGTGCCTGTGGGCTGGCCCCGCGTCACAATGGGGTGTCGGGATGTCACGGCCCAGCACTGCATCACCGAGAGGTATTGTGACCTCGCAGCCCTCCCGGTGTCACGGAGCAGCGTTGGGACCTCATGGCCCGGCAGCACGCTCCCTCCCCTCTATCGATTCTTTCTCATCCACTGCTGGCTGCCGGGGGCTGAGGGCATGGCAGAAAGAGGCTGGAGGGGAAGGAAGGCTGCGAGGTGGAGATAAGGCCGCGGAGGACAGGAGAGAGCGGTTCCGCTATCCTCATATCTCACAGCCTCATACTGCCCCAAAGTCGCTCTGTATCCCATCGGCAGGGTCGCCATCTCCTTCCTGCCCCCATATCCCTCCCCAGCAGCCTGCCGTATCCCCAAAGCCCCCTGTCCTTAGTGCCATCCATAGCCAGATTTCCCAGCGCGCCCCCATCAGCTCAGGTTCCCGTATTGATCACGCAGCTTCCCCACATCCCTGCATTCCCCTCATATCCAGTGCTGGTGGCATGCCATATCCCATAGCCCCGCACATGCCCCAAATATCCACCACTCACTCCTTAACGTCCCACCCCAATATCCCCCCAGTTCCCTGTACGCCACCCCCAGGGGCTCAAATGCCACCTCCACATTTTCACACGTTCCCAGTCTCTGCATTTCCAGCATCCTCCTGTTGCAGCCCCACAGCTCCCACGTATATGGGCTATGGGACATTCCCCTCCAAAAGCCCAAACACCAGAGCCCCCAGCCACCCACCCCACCTGCAGCGGCTCTCCCACCCCTCCCTGGATGCCCTAACATCCCTAACACACCGGGACAACCAGGCGAGGTGACAGCGGTGGCCATCCAGTTAATGACCCGCACAAGGGCTTGTTCTGATTTGGGGGCTCTCCTTCCACCTTTTTTCTTCTCCTTCACCTCTCCAACCTGCTCTTCCCACCGTCGTGCCCTCCTCGATGCTCCTGGCATCCCTTTTCTTCCCCATCCCTCTCTCACTCTGTCTCAGCCTCTGTCCATGCTCTCATTTTTCACTCACACTGTTTGTCTCTCCATTTCATTTCTCACCCTTTCTCACTCCTTTCTTTTTCCTCACAATTTCCATTTTTATTTCTGGTCTTTCTTCATTTTCTCTTTCACAATCACCCTTCCCGACAACGTCCATGTCTCCTCCCTCCCCTCTACCACGTGAAACGACCCCTTTCTACTTCTTTCATCCTCCCAGGAACCGTTCCTTGCTTTGTTTTCCCACAGGTGAGCACCTGTTTGGCTGCACACCAGTCTTTTGGGATGCGTCTTCAGCAGGGAGCGGTCTTTAGGGGGTGGAATCGCCCACAGCATCTTCCTCTCATTAGTGTTCCTCATACTTATTCTCCTCCTGAAGGGTGTGTGGGGATCTGGCGTGCAGCTGGGAGATCCCGGCAGGGCTGGCTCCAGACAGGAACGAGGCGTCTGCGGGAAGGAGCGAGGTGGGTGGTGGGGAGCCCAAAGGTGGGGCGATTCCCCCCTCAGCTCAGGGTGTACCTTTGGTTCTCCCCCGGGCCCAGAAGAAGAGGAGGATGAGGCTGTTGATGGTGAGGAAGCAGCCGCCCACAACCAGGAGCCGTAGAAGAAGGAAGCAGCTCTTCCCTGCAAGAGGGTGGGACAGGTTAGGAGATGTAGACACAGTTCATGCGTGCTGACGGAGGGAAGGCTGTGAGCATCGTTCCGCCACCATCTCTCTTTCCCTTTCCCCACCCCTCCGTCTCCAGGCATTCTGCTCAGGTCCTGAGTGCTGAACACCCAAAGACTTTCCCCGCTTGCTTGGCTCTGCAGGAGGCACTGAGAAATTTGGGAACAATGGCTCGGGAGGCCAAGGAGAGGCTGCTGAGCCATAAAGGTGGACAGAGGGATGCTCGATACTTGTTTGGGGTGGTTGGGGTGATGGAAGGGCTGAGAGGGAGGGAGAGGTGGGTGCAAGACTGGGTGGGCTGAGTCATGGACAGAAGGATGGTGATCGGATAGATAGAGCAGCTGCCCGGTGCAAAAATCAGCTAGTTTGGAGAGGAACGTACAGGGACTGGAATGGAATCGTTTCAGGAAAAAATGGAGAGAGGGAGGGACAGACGGATGGACAGATGGAGAGAGGGATGGTTTAATGGGCTGGTTACTGGATGGGTGGATGGGTGGGTGGGTGGGTTGGTGGTGGATGGACTGACAGATTGTTAGGTGGGTGGATGGATGGCCAGCTCACCTTTCTTTTGGGCATTTATACTGATAGACACGGCTTGGCTTGTGAAGGACGGGATCCACCTCTCAGGCTTTTTTTCCTCATACTTGCAGGTAAAGTTTCCACTCTGTTGGGGACCAGCACGTGGGAGCTGGAGGACCATGGAAGTCCTTAAATTGCCCCCGTGATCTGCTGCATTGTCCTCAGAGCCTTCTGTCGTAGGGAGGACCTCTTGGCCATCCCTGTAGAAGTGAAACCTCCGTACAGTGGCGTCTCCAGGGGCCTTACAGATGATGCTCAGGAGATCTCCTGCCATCACCTCTCCCAGCGGGGACTCCACCATCAGCAGGGGCTGGGGAAGGTGGTCTGAGAAAAGGGGAGGAATAAATGGAGACGTAGCAATAAGGACAGCACAAACGGATCTCCAGTTGTTTGCCTTCCCACTGCATGCAGCAAAGCTTGGGATTGTAGGCTTCCTGCCACGACATGAGAAGAGCGCCAGTGGCAGCCACCTTCCAGACCATGCTGGTCCCAGAAAGATAAATCCTCCACCCAGAAATCCTACTGATTTTGGGGATGGGCTGGGTTAAACCACAAAGCCCACCAATCCTGATTTCCAGGTGAGTTGTCACATTGCGGGGCGATAGCTGACACCCACGTTTGGGCA
Source organism: Anser brachyrhynchus (assembly GCF_964034855.1). Classification (NCBI taxonomy): domain Eukaryota; kingdom Metazoa; phylum Chordata; class Aves; order Anseriformes; family Anatidae; genus Anser; species Anser brachyrhynchus. The sequence goes on from NW_027663887.1 coordinate 155,627, forward strand.
TCTGAATAGTTCTCAGAGAGGAGGGAGAAAGCAGAGAGAAAGATAAAGAAATCACACAGCTCACCTCCAATCTTGATCACCAGTTTTTCGCTGGTTGGGGATATGAGCTGCTTCCGACCTTGCTTGAGGGAATAGCTGCAGAAATGCGGCCCCCTGTGTTGCATTCGGGAGAGGACGAACTCAAACGTGTAGTTATTCGTCGAGCTAAATCCTGAAACTGCCCAGCCAGCCTCGCCAAAAATTTGGTACGTCAGCTTCCCAGTGATGCTGGGGGGAGTGGTGCACACCAGCGTGACAGCGTCTCCAAAGAAATATTCCTTCTGTCCCTGCAGCACCCAGAGGGTCGGGGCAGGGACTGCGGCTGGGGGATAGAGAGGGAGACAGGCAGGGGGGACGGAGGTGAGGTGCAAGGAGCAGAGGCAGAAGGGACTAACTCCACGCAAATAAAAGAAACTGGCTTTCATTTCAAGGAATACAATAAAGCACAGAGGGGACCTCGTAAAGCAGAAATGTCTCTGGGCTATGGCTCATTTTATCTCCTTGGGATTCAGCACAAGGTTGCGTCCCGCTGCGGGAAGTGATGAAAGAAAGGAGACTGCAAAAACCCTTTCCACACCCTGGGCAGCTTTGCCATGCCGGCAGAAATGTCCTTAATGTGCTTTCAAGCAATTTTATTTTTTTTTGCTGCAACTTGGTAATTTATGAAAATAGGAAATGGGGAAGGGGGGTTGAAAAGGCTAAGGGTGAAGGGTAAAACCCGTCGCTGATGCTCCTCCACAGCAGCCACTGGGAAAACACGTTTGGTCTCCACCTCCCTACCTGCCCCCAGCTGCAAACCCTACAAAAATACCATTGACCCACACCCAAAATAGGAGGAGCAGGTGTGGGAAGGAGAGGGCCGGGAAGGGGTTGGGTCTCAAGGGGTTTCCACTCACCACCAGTGTGTTGACACGAGGCAGGACCTCAACAAAGTGAGATAACGAAAAATCCCCAGCACCCAATTTCACCACTGGGTTGTTATGGGGAGGGGGAATGAGGCTGAGGGTCTCCCAGACAGTCACACCTGTGGGACCCCAAATCCAGCCGTGCCCCCAGCAGCTCAGCCCCTGTTTAAGGAGACCCCAGAGGAGTTACCTTCCTCGGAGACCATCTGGCGATGTTAAGGCCCCCCCCCCCCCCAGATTACTAAGACTCCCCCCCCCCAAGCCATTAAGGACCCTCCCTGAGACCCCCCCAAGCATATTAAGGACCCCCCCCGGGCCATTAAGCCCCCCCCCGGGATATTAAGGAACCCCTGGGATATTAAGGCCCCCCCCATGGATTTTAAGCCCCCCCCCGGGCCCACCTCGGCCTCGCTCCGCCGGGGGAGGCTCTCCCGCAGCGGCCGGGCCTGGAGCTCCGGGAGGCCGAGGGCGGCCTGGGCCCGCAGCGCCGCCAGCAGCGATCGCTTCTCCCGCAGCGACCAGGCCGCGGCCCGGGGCCTCCCCGCCGGGGCCTCGGCGAAGCGGGCCGGGACCAGGCGGGGCCGGGGGGGAGGCTTCATGGCGCGGGGAGATGGCGTCAGGGCGACGAAACGGGGTGGAAACGGGGGGAGCTGGGAGGGAACGGCCCGCCGGGGGGTGCTGGGAGATGTGGTTCGGGGGGGGAGGAGAAAGGGACAGCAGGTCTACCCAAAGGCTGCTGCTGGGAGGCTTCATTAGGGGCGTAATTAGGGTTACATTTAGGGTAGTTTGGAGAGAGAGAAGGCGCAGAGTCCCGTTGCGTGTGGGGCTGTGTAAAGGCTCCCAAAGGGAGGTCAGGTCTACCCAAAGGCTTGGGTTGGGAGGCTTAATTAGGGGTGTAATTAGGGTTAGGCTTAATATCCTGGGGGGGGGTTGGGGGGGTCCCAGGGAGGATCCTTAATGGCTTGGGGGGGGGGGGTCTTAGTAATCTGGGGGGGGGGGGCCTTAATTAGGGTTAGGGTCTGGAGAGAGAGAAGGCGCAGAGTCCTGTTGTGTGGGGTTGCATAAAGGCTCCCCAGGGGAGTTCAGGTGTACCCAAAGGCTTCGGAATGGGGGCACTTTTTGATGGGAGAATCGGGGGACTGCTCCACGGCACTCGTCTCTCCCTTCCACTCAAGAGCGCCTTGCAGACGGCTGCTGGGCACCTGCAGTGGCACCGTGCTGGTACAAAAGTAAGCGTGTGTGGAGCATGCTGCGATCTACCTCTTCCTTAGTGACCTGCAGCGACTGGAGGGGGCTGAGGCAATGAAGCTCCGTGCTGTTCCCTCGGGCCCCCAGAGAGAAGAGATCAGCGCCTGCCCCTCCACTCCCCTCCTCAGGAAGCTGAGGGCCGCCGTGAGGCCTCCCCTCAGTCGCCTCTTTCTACCTCTAGTCTTAATAGCTGTTGTTCCACTCAGGATGGTAGTGCAGCAAAAAGTAGTATATTACACACTGTTTGCATGATGTAAAGAAATAAATAAAAAACACCACAATCTGGTAAAAACTGAGCTGAGCCTGTCCTTTAAAAAGGGGAGAATATGCTACGGAAAGGAAGAGCTGTCTTTGTAATTGCTCAGCCACTCAATCTTGCTATCGTCACCAGTGAAAAGCCGTTCTCCCCGTGTGCTGTGCCCTCGTGAAACCCCCCTCCCCAGAGCAGAGCATCCAGCTGTGGGGCCCAGCACAAGGGAGACTTGGGCAATGAGCTGGGATTTTTCTCTTGTACCCCTTGAGGAGAGCTGAGCCGTGGGAGCGTTGGCATGGGGCGCCCTGGCCAAAATCGGCCATCCGTGCAGGGTCAGGACCTGAGGAGGGCTGGCTGTGGGGAGCCTGGCCTCGGCCCAGGATCAGGAAGGGCCCGCGCTTGTGTGTGGCTGCGGCACTGCCAGTTTGAGCAGGGGGTTCTCGGGTGAGCGCTGTGCAGGGTCGCTGCCGCGCTCACAGCCCTTCTGTCTGCTCCTGCTGTGCTGCTCCCCAGCTCCCTTCCCCTGCGTTCCCTGCATGGTGGGCACAGTCTGGCTGACCCCCAGCACCGAGGACCCTCAGGCTTACTTGTCGATCAGTCACAAAGTCCTGCTGTGGGTTCCTGGCTGTTGCTGTACATAAGACCCGGACTGCTGTGCTGTATTATTCAATGTTTATTGAAAGTGTGGCCAAGGCTGCACCCCGGGGGGGCCTGCCCCAGCCCTTGGAAGAGGGTGGAGGGGGCCGTGGGGGCGGCGTCTGTGCCCACGAGGACTGGTGGGTACTGGGCCGGTCGTGCACCTTCCACTGATCCGCTGCCGGGCTTGGGGGCCGTGGAGGCCGGGATGGTGGCAGGCGGGCCGCTCTTCCAGGCACTGATGGTGGCTGCTGGCATCGGGCCTGGCTCTCAGGCGTACCACGGTGGTCAGGCTGCCTGTAGGGGCTCACGGAGCGGCTGCGGGTGTCAGTCTGGGCTGCCTGGGCTGCGGCGAGGCGCCTGCGGAGACAGGAACTTGCTGAGGCCGTGCTGCGGCTGCGGTGCCAGGCGGGTGCGAGGCAGCAGGGTGCAGGCACCCGGCTGTGCGTGAGCTGTGGGCACACAGTGCTCTGTGCAGAAAACAGGGTGCCCTGTGCCCTCGGCTGGGACTCTGCTCCCCTCCACATCCTGCCCCAGCTTGTCTCCTCCCCAGCGCCTCGCCAGCCATCCTGACCTGCCTGCTCTGCACGTGCTGTCCCAGCAAGAAGACCTGGCCCCCGCAGAGACAGGGGTCCACAGCCGGGCTCAGCACGACCGGGTCCCAACAGCCACCGGCTGCCCTTTTTCAGAGCGCCTTGCAAGGACCAGTACTCAGCTCCCTGCCCGGCCCTGGCCCTGGCCCAACAAGGTGACGGCCTCGGCTCCCTGTTCGGGGAGGTGCTGCCCATCCGCTCTTTGGGATGTGTAATTAAACACACAAGCTCTGTGTGTGCTGAGGACACGCACGCTGGCAGCGCTCAGGTGCGGCTGTGACACACCGACTGCCCCTCTCCAAGGCAATGCCCGCAGCTGGCAGGGCTCATCCCCATGCTCCCAGTAGCTGGCACACCTTGGCTGAGGCGGACACCTGCAATTCAGGGCATCCCAGAACAGGGTGCCTTGTGCTGGGGGGGAACTGGCACTGCTGCGCTTCTCTCTCTGATGGCACCCTCTCTCAGCTCCTGCATTTCTCTTCCTGACCTCGCTTTGCCTACGGCTGTCCCTGGCTCTGCTCTTGCTGCGGAAGGGCCAAGCTTCGCTAAGACCAGCAACAGAAAAATGGGCTCCAGAACAGAATGCCCAGGAATTAGAGGCCACCTAAAGCACTGGACAGCAGAAATTTCAGAAGAGTCTGGTCAAAAACTAACTGCTCACTTCACAATACGCTAACGACAACTGCTTCCTGGCTGGCAGCAGCCACATAATAATGTTAACAAAGATACGGTAACGAATTTGGGAGGGGGAGAGGAGGAGAGGGAGCGGGGGAACAACAACTCACTGGTTTTTCTGCCTCCAACGCCGGATAAGCACGCAGCACGCAACTGTCACAAGCAGGAGGGGAACCAAGAATGCCACAGCGCCTTCTATGCAGTAACTTCGGAAATTTTGGGGCTTCGCAGTGTTTGCATTGTTCTCCCCATCCACGCCTGCAAGAACAATTGTGGACATTGCTGTGTCCTGCGCACTACTGGTAATCTCACCGGAGGTCTGACATTGCCAGGAAGTGTTCTGTTTCATTTGGTTAGCATCTTTGAGCAAGTGAAAATCCTCAGGCCGCAATGCTTCCTGAGGTTCAGCAGAAGCTGGGGAATCTGCCAAAGGCACTGCAACTCAAGGCACTCTGGAGCCTCCCTTTTGCCTCTCAGCTTTGTTTTCCCTCCATCCTTTGTTTCCCCTGCCATAATGCTGAGGGCCCAGTGTCTCAGGTTTGCTTCCCCAGCTCTTTGGAGTTCTAAAAGTTCTTAGGCGCTTGCCCACCTTCGCTGCTCGAGGCACACTCGGAGCCTTAGGGACAAAACTGAACAAAATTCGGGAGCCCAGGAGTGCCAGTGAGGCAGTGCCCCACCTGCACTGGGTCAGGGCATCACTCTGGGCCTCAGCTCACAGGAGGGGTCCCGTTTCCCATCGTCTGCTCAGTGGGCTTCTGACGGCCTCGTTCCCCCAAGAGCAAGGTTCCAAAATCCCTGGGAACTGGGTGCGCTGGGAGGTGACCCCTCTCTAGCCACAGCCACAGAGCTTTGTGAGCGTCTCTCCGCTGCACTGCTCTCACATGCTGTCACAGCCCGGGGAAGACAGCCATCCTCAGGGAGCCACTCCTGCCTTCCTCTGCAACACTTGCTGCCTACTGACACTCTTGGGTTTGGCTGCTGACATGAGCTGCAAGAGCGGGTACCAGGGCAAGAACCTGCACACGCATGCTGGTTCTGGTTGGTGACAGCGGATGACCAAGAAACAGCCTTTACCTGGTGGGGCAGTTGACTTCACTGGCTCTGTTCTTTTGCCAGGGAGCGGCAGCGTGCGACCGCTTCCTCGCCAAAGCACCTTCTTCGGCACAGTCTCTCTAACCAGCCCTTTAGAAAGAAAGCAGGACAGTGTGACCCTAAGGAACCGCTCCTCCTTTCGAGGACGGTATCTTTGAAAGGTAGTGCTTCTCAAAAGACATCCCTAAAGTTTAGAAGCTACGGCCTGGGCTTCTGGGGGAGGTACTCACTACTCCAAACAACATGTCATTCACAAAGAAAAATCTAAGTGTTCGACTCCTGGCAGTCTACCAGCACAGACAGCAAAATCTGGCCTGCTGCGAGACCAGGAGATTGCAGGAGATCTTCTTGTTCACATCGCACATAGTGCATTTTTGGCACACTGCAAGATGTTGCTCAATTCGTGCCTTCAAAGAGGACAGAAAAAAGCTGCATCCAGTTCAGAGGCAGGAACAGCCCTTCTGAGAAGCATGTCCATCCCATCATGCTGACTCCATCCCATGGGAAGGGCAAGAGTCACACACATCAGGCTGAGCCGCAAGCTCTTGAACCATGTTGTGGGCACAGTTGTGGGCATCAGGGAAGAGCCCACAGTCCCCAAACAAGAGGAGAAGCACAGCCAAGTCATTTGAAACCCAACTAGAATTGGACAGCTAAATCAGCTGAAACTGAGGTAAGCGCCAAGGGTGCTTTTCCCCTGCAGTGACATGTGTCTCCCGGCAAATGAGACAGCAAGGACTGCTTGGGCTGTGCCTCCTGCCTTGAACTCGCCCAGCTGCAAGCAGCGCTGTGCAGGAGCTGAACACAAGTTCAGCAGAAGCCCTTTGCTGCTGGCTGGATACCAATGTTTGCACGGAACAGCTCGGACCACTTATGGTAGTGCTGGGCTAGCAGCTGCCCTGGGACACGGCGTGACCCACAAGCGGCAGCAGAGGCTCTCGGCCTTCTCTGAGGCTCACCAGTGCCTGCCAGGTGTGAAATTGAGTGTCTCCGCTCTGATCCATCCCTTCCTGCTGTGCAGGTTACGGTGTGTCCACACATGGATTTAGAACCTCAGCTTCCCAAGTCTTATGGCGGACAGAGTGAAATATACCCACCATGTGCTGCCTCGTCTAACTCCTTTATGAGATCCTCCAGGATATCAGGGGATGTTGGGGAAGATTTTCTTATTTCAGCATTGTCCTTTGCTCTTAGAGGACCTGAACAGAAAGTAGGAAGTTAACTTTGGCACCAGTGCAATTTGGAGAAGCAGGGCTTCGTTTGTGAAGTCAGTGAAATGACTTCCCACCCCTGGGATACCAGCTGGGCTCCAGCGCAGGAAGCAGCCGAGGGTCTGGCAAAGCCCTCCCTGGGGACACTTCTGCAACCAAAGCCCCGTGAGAAGTTTCTGTCACATCGACACCTACATCAGTAGCTCTATGGCAGTGCCCTGTTTGCACTGGGTCAGGGCATCACTCTGGGCCTCAGCTCACAGGAGGGGTCCCGTTTCCCATCGTCTGCTCAGTGGGCTTCTGACGGCCTCGTTCCCCCAAGAGCAAGGTTCCAAAATCCCTGGCAACTGGGTGCGCTGGGAGGTGACCCCTCTCTAGCCACAGCCACAGAGCTTTGTGAGCGTCTCTCCGCTGCACTGCTCTCACATGCTGTCACAGCCCGGGGAAGACAGCCATCCTCAGGGAGCCACTCCTGCCTTCCTCTGCAACACTTGCTGCCTACTGACACTCTTGGGTTTGGCTGCTGACATGAGCTGCAAGAGCGGGTACCAGGGCAAGAACCTGCACACGCATGCTGGTTCTGGTTGGTGACAGCGGATGACCAAGAAACAGCCTTTACCTGGTGGGGCAGTTGCCTGTGTTGCCCCTGTTCTTTTGCCAGGGAGTGGCAGCTTGCGACCGCTTCCTCGCCAAAGCACCTCCTTCGGCACAGTCTCTCTAACCAGCCCTTTAGAAAGAAAGCAGGACAGTGTGACCCTAAGGAACCGCTCCTCCTTTCGAGGACGGTATCTTTGAAAGGTAGTGCTTCTCAAAAGACATCCCTAAAGTTTAGAAGCTACGGCCTGGGCTTCTGGGGGAGGTACTCACTACTCCAAACAACATGTCATTCACAAAGAAAAATCTAAGTGTTCGACTCCTGGCAGTCTACCAGCACAGACAGCAAAATCTGGCCTGCTGCGAGACCAGGAGATTGCAGGAGATCTTCTTGTTCACATCGCACATAGTGCATTTTTGGCACACTGCAAGATGTTGCTCAATTCGTGCCTTCAAAGAGGACAGAAAAAAGCTGCATCCAGTTCAGAGGCAGGAACAGCCCTTCTGAGAAGCATGTCCATCCCATCATGCTGACTCCATCCCATGGGAAGGGCAAGAGTCACACACATCAGGCTGAGCCGCAAGCTCTTGAACCATGTTGTGGGCACAGTCGTGGGCATCAGGGAAGAGCCCACAGTCCCCAAACAAGAGGAGAAGCACAGCCAAGTCATTTGAAACCCAACTAGAATTGGACAGCTAAATCAGCTGAAACTGAGGTAAGCGCCAAGGGTGCTTTTCCCCTGCAGTGACATGTGTCTCCCGGCAAATGAGACAGCAAGGACTGCTTGGGCTGTGCCTCCTGCCTTGAACTCGCCCAGCTGCAAGCAGCGCTGTGCAGGAGCTGAACACAAGTTCAGCAGAAGCCCTTTGCTGCTGGCTGGATACCAATGTTTGCACGGAACAGCTCGGACCACTTATGGTAGTGCTGGGCTAGCAGCTGCCCCTGGGACACGGCGTGACCCACAAGCGGCAGCAGAGGCTCTCGGCCTTCTCTGGCGCTCACCAGTGCCTGCCAGGTGTGAAATTGAGTGTCTCCGCTCTGATCCATCCCTTCCTGCTGTGCAGGTTACGGTGTGTCCACACATGGATTTAGAACCTCAGCTTCCCAAGTCTTATGGCGGACAGAGTGAAATATACCCACCAGGTGCTGCCTTCTCGAAGTACTTTCTGATTTTCCCTGTGATGTGAGAGGACCTCAGGGAAGGTTTTACTCTTTCAGCTTTATCTTTTGCTCTTAGAGGACCTGAAGAGAAAGTAGGAAGTTAACTTTGGCACCAGTGCAATTTGGAGAACCAGGGCTTAGTTTGTGAAGTCAGTGAAATGACTTCCCACCCCTGGGATACCAGCTGGGCTCCAGCGCAGGAAGCAGCCGAGGGTCTGGCAAAGCCCTCCCTGGGGACACTTCTGCAACCAAAGCCCCGTGAGAAGTTTCTGTCACATCGACACCTACATCAGTAGCTCTATGGCAGTGCCCTGTTTGCACTGGGTCAGGGCATCACTCTGGGCCTCAGCTCACAGGAGGGGTCCCGTTTCCCATCGTCTGCTCAGTGGGCTTCTGACGGCCTCGTTCCCCCAAGAGCAAGGTTCCAAAATCCCTGGCAACTGGGTGCGCTGGGAGGTGACCCCTCTCTAGCCACAGCCACAGAGCTTTGTGAGCGTCTCTCCGCTGCACTGCTCTCACATGCTGTCACAGCCCGGGGAAGACAGCCATCCTCAGGGAGCCACTCCTGCCTTCCTCTGCAACACTTGCTGCCTACTGACACTCTTGGGTTTGGCTGCTGACATGAGCTGCAAGAGCGGGTACCAGGGCAAGAACCTGCACACGCATGCTGGTTCTGGTTGGTGACAGCGGATGACCAAGAAACAGCCTTTACCTGGTGGGGCAGTTGACTTCACTGGCTCTGTTCTTTTGCCAGGGAGCGGCAGCGTGCGACCGCTTCCTCGCCAAAGCACCTTCTTCGGCACAGTCTCTCTAACCAGCTCTTTAGAAAGAAAGCAGGACAGTGTGACTACAAGGAACTGCTCCTCCTTGAACCATATTCTGGGCACAGCTGCAAGCACACACCAGTTGCTGCTGGCTGGATACCAATGTTTGCACGGAACAGCTCGGACCACTTACGGTAGTGCTGGGCTAGCAGCTGCCCCTGGGACACGGCGTGACCCACAAGCGGCAGCAGAGGCTCTCGGCCTTCTCTGGCGCTCACCAGTGCCTGCTAGGTGTGAAATTGAGTGTCTCCGCTCTGATCCATCCCTTCCTGCTGTGCAGGTTACGGTGTGTCCACACATGGATTTAGAACCTCAGCTTCCCAAGTCTTATGGCGGACAGAGTGAAATACACCCACCAGGTGCTGCCTCCTCTAACTCCTTTATGATCTCCTCTACGATGTCAGAGGATGTTGGGGAAGATTTTCTTATTTCAGCATTGTCCTTTGCTCTTAGAGGACCTGAACAGAAAGTAGGAAGTTAACTTTGGCACCAGTGCAATTTGGAGGACCAGGGCTTCGTTTGTGAAGTCAGTGAAATGACTTCCCACCCCTGGGATACCAGCTGGGCTCCAGCGCAGGAAGCAGCCGAGGGTCTGGCAAAGCCCTCCCTGGGGACACTTCTGCAACCAAAGCCCCGTGAGAAGTTTCTGTCCCAGCGCCATCTACATCAATAGCTCAGTAGGAGAGCATACCAGGGCTCGTGCCTTGACAGGGCACACACACGTGCCGGTCTATACCCTCCCACCTGCAGAGATGCCTGGCTGACGTTTGGGCTTTGAGCTGGCAGCTCTCAAAGGAAGTCAAAAGCCACAACTTACCCAGGCCATCTCCCAGAGCTTCAGTCCTGGAACCCATCTGGGAGCCTGGATCACCTTCGCCTTCGGTCCCATCTGTAAACACAAGTGGAGTCCCTCCTGTGAACTACGCCAACATACTCCTTCTGACCAGAGTGACAGAGAATGCGGTTCAAAGAGGGGACTGCTCCACGGCACTCGTCTCTCCCTGCCACTCCAGAGCATCTTGCAAACAGTTGCTGGGTGCCTGCAGTGGCACCGTGCTGGTACAAACTAAGCGTGCGTGGAGCTGCCCGGAGAAGGGCCCTCCCCGTGCCCACCCCAGGTCTCAACTCAAGCGCAAGCTGCCTGCTGGCTCTGCAGCACCTAGATGCTCCTGCCTTCCGCTGACTTACCTGGCAGATTAACCTGAGGCTCGTGGTCCACATCAGGCTGAGGTGTCGAGTAGCCAGAGCCTACGAGAACTGCTGCAATCAAGCACAGAAGAGAAACATTCCCCGTGCATGGTGTGATCTACCTCTTCCTTAGTGACCTGCAGCGACTGGAGGGGGCTCAGGCAAGGATGTGGGACCCAGACACGAGCCAGGATTTCCAAAGCCGCAAAGGGGCCTGCTGAGCTGGAGGCTCCCTCTTGGCCTCTTCCCAAATCCTCTCTCCAGGCTGTGCGCAACACCCCGCAGGGACCACGCCGCCAAAGATGTGGCCCCTCAGGTGTTTCTTACGGGAAGATCTCTGCTGGACACAAAGGAAGACCCCACTGCAGGGGGAGCGTGCAGACCCCGGGAAAAATGATCATCCATGTTTGTCATGGAGAAGCCCCCTGGCCAGTGAGCAGCTGAACCCTTGCTGAGCTAGCTCAACAAACCCTTAACAAACAGCAAGGAAATGAACACGGACAACTTACCACCTGTGGGACCCATACTGGCAGGCTCAGGAGCAGGATTCCATGGAGGCACTTGACCAGTACTGCCTGTGGGCACAAGTGGGATCAGACACAGGTGAGGGGAGCTTCCATTGCCTCTTGGGGCCTGCCTCTTCCTCAGTGACCGGGAGGCACTGGCTGGGGCTCAGGTAATGACATGGCCCAAACAGGAAGAAAAGCCTGGGTTCTTCCCTCTCTGTGGAGAGGGGCAGGGGTGGCATCTCTCCAAGTGAAGAAATATTCAGGGCTCATTTGTGCAAGCCCCCTCACGGCACAAACGCGCTTGGAAGACCCCGAATAAACTATTACAGCCCATTAGCCATCTTCCTTCAAGGAAGCACACTCGCAACGTACCTCGGGGATCCTCCTGAGGCTCCAAACCATGATCCAGCTGAGAAGCTGGATATGGAGAAGCAACACCGTCATCATCTAAAATCAAGCAGAGATGAGAGACGTTGCCATGGCATGCTGTGCTCTCCCTCTTCCCCAGCACCCTGCAGTGACTGAGGGGGCTGAGGCAATGTCACGGGACAAAGATGCAGGTGGAAATTTCCCAAGAGGGGCCAGCGGCCTCAGCCCCACAGGGGCTCAGACCCGGGCTTCTCGGCCCCAGCGCCGCTCCCGGCCCCCCCGGCAGGAAACAACCCCGCAGCAGCCACGGCCCCACCGTGCCACCCTGCGGGGCTTCTGCCTCCTGCCTGCCCCCTGCCCGCGGTGCCCGCCCGGCCCTGCTGCCATCCCGTCCCCGTCCCCTCCATCCATACGCGTGCCGCGCAGCACCATGCCGCCCAGGGTTTGGTGTTGGCCCCGGCCCTGCCCACCCACCTGCTCCCGGTGGTCGCCATGGCGCAGCCTGGGCACCCCGGGCACACAGGGCCACCAGCAGGAGGAAGAGGACGCAGGCAGGGGCCGTGGCTCCCCACACTCGCACCATGCTTCCACCACCGCCGCTGCAGCTGCAGCTACTGCTGCTGTCAGGACCGGTGCGGAGCAGTGCCTGTGGGCTGGCCCCGCGTCACAATGGGGTGTCGGGATGTCACGGCCCAGCACTGCATCACCGAGAGGTATTGTGACCTCGCAGCCCTCCCGGTGTCACGGAGCAGCGTTGGGACCTCATGGCCCGGCAGCACGCTCCCTCCCCTCTATCGATTCTTTCTCATCCACTGCTGGCTGCCGGGGGCTGAGGGCATGGCAGAAAGAGGCTGGAGGGGAAGGAAGGCTGCGAGGTGGAGATAAGGCCGCGGAGGACAGGAGAGAGCGGTTCCGCTATCCTCATATCTCACAGCCTCATACTGCCCCAAAGTCGCTCTGTATCCCATCGGCAGGGTCGCCATCTCCTTCCTGCCCCCATATCCCTCCCCAGCAGCCTGCCGTATCCCCAAAGCCCCCTGTCCTTAGTGCCATCCATAGCCAGATTTCCCAGCGCGCCCCCATCAGCTCAGGTTCCCGTATTGATCACGCAGCTTCCCCACATCCCTGCATTCCCCTCATATCCAGTGCTGGTGGCATGCCATATCCCATAGCCCCGCACATGCCCCAAATATCCACCACTCACTCCTTAACGTCCCACCCCAATATCCCCCCAGTTCCCTGTACGCCACCCCCAGGGGCTCAAATGCCACCTCCACATTTTCACACGTTCCCAGTCTCTGCATTTCCAGCATCCTCCTGTTGCAGCCCCACAGCTCCCACGTATATGGGCTATGGGACATTCCCCTCCAAAAGCCCAAACACCAGAGCCCCCAGCCACCCACCCCACCTGCAGCGGCTCTCCCACCCCTCCCTGGATGCCCTAACATCCCTAACACACCGGGACAACCAGGCGAGGTGACAGCGGTGGCCATCCAGTTAATGACCCGCACAAGGGCTTGTTCTGATTTGGGGGCTCTCCTTCCACCTTTTTTCTTCTCCTTCACCTCTCCAACCTGCTCTTCCCACCGTCGTGCCCTCCTCGATGCTCCTGGCATCCCTTTTCTTCCCCATCCCTCTCTCACTCTGTCTCAGCCTCTGTCCATGCTCTCATTTTTCACTCACACTGTTTGTCTCTCCATTTCATTTCTCACCCTTTCTCACTCCTTTCTTTTTCCTCACAATTTCCATTTTTATTTCTGGTCTTTCTTCATTTTCTCTTTCACAATCACCCTTCCCGACAACGTCCATGTCTCCTCCCTCCCCTCTACCACGTGAAACGACCCCTTTCTACTTCTTTCATCCTCCCAGGAACCGTTCCTTGCTTTGTTTTCCCACAGGTGAGCACCTGTTTGGCTGCACACCAGTCTTTTGGGATGCGTCTTCAGCAGGGAGCGGTCTTTAGGGGGTGGAATCGCCCACAGCATCTTCCTCTCATTAGTGTTCCTCATACTTATTCTCCTCCTGAAGGGTGTGTGGGGATCTGGCGTGCAGCTGGGAGATCCCGGCAGGGCTGGCTCCAGACAGGAACGAGGCGTCTGCGGGAAGGAGCGAGGTGGGTGGTGGGGAGCCCAAAGGTGGGGCGATTCCCCCCTCAGCTCAGGGTGTACCTTTGGTTCTCCCCCGGGCCCAGAAGAAGAGGAGGATGAGGCTGTTGATGGTGAGGAAGCAGCCGCCCACAACCAGGAGCCGTAGAAGAAGGAAGCAGCTCTTCCCTGCAAGAGGGTGGGACAGGTTAGGAGATGTAGACACAGTTCATGCGTGCTGACGGAGGGAAGGCTGTGAGCATCGTTCCGCCACCATCTCTCTTTCCCTTTCCCCACCCCTCCGTCTCCAGGCATTCTGCTCAGGTCCTGAGTGCTGAACACCCAAAGACTTTCCCCGCTTGCTTGGCTCTGCAGGAGGCACTGAGAAATTTGGGAACAATGGCTCGGGAGGCCAAGGAGAGGCTGCTGAGCCATAAAGGTGGACAGAGGGATGCTCGATACTTGTTTGGGGTGGTTGGGGTGATGGAAGGGCTGAGAGGGAGGGAGAGGTGGGTGCAAGACTGGGTGGGCTGAGTCATGGACAGAAGGATGGTGATCGGATAGATAGAGCAGCTGCCCGGTGCAAAAATCAGCTAGTTTGGAGAGGAACGTACAGGGACTGGAATGGAATCGTTTCAGGAAAAAATGGAGAGAGGGAGGGACAGACGGATGGACAGATGGAGAGAGGGATGGTTTAATGGGCTGGTTACTGGATGGGTGGATGGGTGGGTGGGTGGGTTGGTGGTGGATGGACTGACAGATTGTTAGGTGGGTGGATGGATGGCCAGCTCACCTTTCTTTTGGGCATTTATACTGATAGACACGGCTTGGCTTGTGAAGGACGGGATCCACCTCTCAGGCTTTTTTTCCTCATACTTGCAGGTAAAGTTTCCACTCTGTTGGGGACCAGCACGTGGGAGCTGGAGGACCATGGAAGTCCTTAAATTGCCCCCGTGATCTGCTGCATTGTCCTCAGAGCCTTCTGTCGTAGGGAGGACCTCTTGGCCATCCCTGTAGAAGTGAAACCTCCGTACAGTGGCGTCTCCAGGGGCCTTACAGATGATGCTCAGGAGATCTCCTGCCATCACCTCTCCCAGCGGGGACTCCACCATCAGCAGGGGCTGGGGAAGGTGGTCTGAGAAAAGGGGAGGAATAAATGGAGACGTAGCAATAAGGACAGCACAAACGGATCTCCAGTTGTTTGCCTTCCCACTGCATGCAGCAAAGCTTGGGATTGTAGGCTTCCTGCCACGACATGAGAAGAGCGCCAGTGGCAGCCACCTTCCAGACCATGCTGGTCCCAGAAAGATAAATCCTCCACCCAGAAATCCTACTGATTTTGGGGATGGGCTGGGTTAAACCACAAAGCCCACCAATCCTGATTTCCAGGTGAGTTGTCACATTGCGGGGCGATAGCTGACACCCACGTTTGGGCATCTGAATAGTTCTCAGAGAGGAGGGAGAAAGCAGAGAGAAAGATAAAGAAATCACACAGCTCACCTCCAATCTTGATCACCAGTTTTTCGCTGGTTGGGGATATGAGCTGCTTCCGACCTTGCTTGAGGGAATAGCTGCAGAAATGCGGCCCCCTGTGTTGCATTCGGGAGAGGACGAACTCAAACGTGTAGTTATTCGTCGAGCTAAATCCTGAAACTGCCCAGCCAGCCTCGCCAAAAATTTGGTACGTCAGCTTCCCAGTGATGCTGGGGGGAGTGGTGCACACCAGCGTGACAGCGTCTCCAAAGAAATATTCCTTCTGTCCCTGCAGCACCCAGAGGGTCGGGGCAGGGACTGCGGCTGGGGGATAGAGAGGGAGACAGGCAGGGGGGACGGAGGTGAGGTGCAAGGAGCAGAGGCAGAAGGGACTAACTCCACGCAAATAAAAGAAACTGGCTTTCATTTCAAGGAATACAATAAAGCACAGAGGGGACCTCGTAAAGCAGAAATGTCTCTGGGCTATGGCTCATTTTATCTCCTTGGGATTCAGCACAAGGTTGCGTCCCGCTGCGGGAAGTGATGAAAGAAAGGAGACTGCAAAAACCCTTTCCACACCCTGGGCAGCTTTGCCATGCCGGCAGAAATGTCCTTAATGTGCTTTCAAGCAATTTTATTTTTTTTTGCTGCAACTTGGTAATTTATGAAAATAGGAAATGGGGAAGGGGGGTTGAAAAGGCTAAGGGTGAAGGGTAAAACCCGTCGCTGATGCTCCTCCACAGCAGCCACTGGGAAAACACGTTTGGTCTCCACCTCCCTACCTGCCCCCAGCTGCAAACCCTACAAAAATACCATTGACCCACACCCAAAATAGGAGGAGCAGGTGTGGGAAGGAGAGGGCCGGGAAGGGGTTGGGTCTCAAGGGGTTTCCACTCACCACCAGTGTGTTGACACGAGGCAGGACCTCAACAAAGTGAGATAACGAAAAATCCCCAGCACCCAATTTCACCACTGGGTTGTTATGGGGAGGGGGAATGAGGCTGAGGGTCTCCCAGACAGTCACACCTGTGGGACCCCAAATCCAGCCGTGCCCCCAGCAGCTCAGCCCCTGTTTAAGGAGACCCCAGAGGAGTTACCTTCCTCGGAGACCATCTGGCGATGTTAAGGCCCCCCCCCCCCCAGATTACTAAGACTCCCCCCCCCCAAGCCATTAAGGACCCTCCCTGAGACCCCCCCAAGCATATTAAGGACCCCCCCCGGGCCATTAAGCCCCCCCCCGGGATATTAAGGAACCCCTGGGATATTAAGGCCCCCCCCATGGATTTTAAGCCCCCCCCCGGGCCCACCTCGGCCTCGCTCCGCCGGGGGAGGCTCTCCCGCAGCGGCCGGGCCTGGAGCTCCGGGAGGCCGAGGGCGGCCTGGGCCCGCAGCGCCGCCAGCAGCGATCGCTTCTCCCGCAGCGACCAGGCCGCGGCCCGGGGCCTCCCCGCCGGGGCCTCGGCGAAGCGGGCCGGGACCAGGCGGGGCCGGGGGGGAGGCTTCATGGCGCGGGGAGATGGCGTCAGGGCGACGAAACGGGGTGGAAACGGGGGGAGCTGGGAGGGAACGGCCCGCCGGGGGGTGCTGGGAGATGTGGTTCGGGGGGGGAGGAGAAAGGGACAGCAGGTCTACCCAAAGGCTGCTGCTGGGAGGCTTCATTAGGGGCGTAATTAGGGTTACATTTAGGGTAGTTTGGAGAGAGAGAAGGCGCAGAGTCCCGTTGCGTGTGGGGCTGTGTAAAGGCTCCCAAAGGGAGGTCAGGTCTACCCAAAGGCTTGGGTTGGGAGGCTTAATTAGGGGTGTAATTAGGGTTAGGCTTAATATCCTGGGGGGGGGTTGGGGGGGTCCCAGGGAGGATCCTTAATGGCTTGGGGGGGGGGGGTCTTAGTAATCTGGGGGGGGGGGGGCCTTAATTAGGGTTAGGGTCTGGAGAGAGAGAAGGCGCAGAGTCCTGTTGTGTGGGGTTGCATAAAGGCTCCCCAGGGGAGTTCAGGTGTACCCAAAGGCTTCGGAATGGGGGCACTTTTTGATGGGAGAATCGGGGGACTGCTCCACGGCACTCGTCTCTCCCTTCCACTCAAGAGCGCCTTGCAGACGGCTGCTGGGCACCTGCAGTGGCACCGTGCTGGTACAAAAGTAAGCGTGTGTGGAGCATGCTGCGATCTACCTCTTCCTTAGTGACCTGCAGCGACTGGAGGGGGCTGAGGCAATGAAGCTCCGTGCTGTTCCCTCGGGCCCCCAGAGAGAAGAGATCAGCGCCTGCCCCTCCACTCCCCTCCTCAGGAAGCTGAGGGCCGCCGTGAGGCCTCCCCTCAGTCGCCTCTTTCTACCTCTAGTCTTAATAGCTGTTGTTCCACTCAGGATGGTAGTGCAGCAAAAAGTAGTATATTACACACTGTTTGCATGATGTAAAGAAATAAATAAAAAACACCACAATCTGGTAAAAACTGAGCTGAGCCTGTCCTTTAAAAAGGGGAGAATATGCTACGGAAAGGAAGAGCTGTCTTTGTAATTGCTCAGCCACTCAATCTTGCTATCGTCACCAGTGAAAAGCCGTTCTCCCCGTGTGCTGTGCCCTCGTGAAACCCCCCTCCCCAGAGCAGAGCATCCAGCTGTGGGGCCCAGCACAAGGGAGACTTGGGCAATGAGCTGGGATTTTTTTCTTCTACCCCTTGAGGAGAGCTGAGCCGTGGGAGCGTTGGCATGGGGCGCCCTGGCCAAAATCGGCCATCCGTGCAGGGTCAGGACCTGAGGAGGGCTGGCTGTGGGGAGCCTGGCCTCGGCCCAGGATCAGGAAGGGCCCGCGCTTGTGTGTGGCTGCGGCACTGCCAGTTTGAGCAGGGGGTTCTCGGGTGAGCGCTGTGCAGGGTCGCTGCCGCGCTCACAGCCCTTCTGTCTGCTCCTGCTGTGCTGCTCCCCAGCTCCCTTCCCCTGCGTTCCCTGCATGGTGGGCACAGTCTGGCTGACCCCCAGCACCGAGGACCCTCAGGCTTACTTGTCGATCAGTCACAAAGTCCTGCTGTGGGTTCCTGGCTGTTGCTGTACATAAGACCCGGACTGCTGTGCTGTATTATTCAATGTTTATTGAAAGTGTGGCCAAGGCTGCACCCCGGGGGGGCCTGCCCCAGCCCTTGGAAGAGGGTGGAGGGGGCCGTGGGGGCGGCGTCTGTGCCCACGAGGACTGGTGGGTACTGGGCCGGTCGTGCACCTTCCACTGATCCGCTGCCGGGCTTGGGGGCCGTGGAGGCCGGGATGGTGGCAGGCGGGCCGCTCTTCCAGGCACTGATGGTGGCTGCTGGCATCGGGCCTGGCTCTCAGGCGTACCACGGTGGTCAGGCTGCCTGTAGGGGCTCACGGAGCGGCTGCGGGTGTCAGTCTGGGCTGCCTGGGCTGCGGCGAGGCGCCTGCGGAGACAGGAACTTGCTGAGGCCGTGCTGCGGCTGCGGTGCCAGGCGGGTGCGAGGCAGCAGGGTGCAGGCACCCGGCTGTGCGTGAGCTGTGGGCACACAGTGCTCTGTGCAGAAAACAGGGTGCCCTGTGCCCTCGGCTGGGACTCTGCTCCCCTCCACATCCTGCCCCAGCTTGTCTCCTCCCCAGCGCCTCGCCAGCCATCCTGACCTGCCTGCTCTGCACGTGCTGTCCCAGCAAGAAGACCTGGCCCCCGCAGAGACAGGGGTCCACAGCCGGGCTCAGCACGACCGGGTCCCAACAGCCACCGGCTGCCCTTTTTCAGAGCGCCTTGCAAGGACCAGTACTCAGCTCCCTGCCCGGCCCTGGCCCTGGCCCAACAAGGTGACGGCCTCGGCTCCCTGTTCGGGGAGGTGCTGCCCATCCGCTCTTTGGGATGTGTAATTAAACACACAAGCTCTGTGTGTGCTGAGGACACGCACGCTGGCAGCGCTCAGGTGCGGCTGTGACACACCGACTGCCCCTCTCCAAGGCAATGCCCGCAGCTGGCAGGGCTCATCCCCATGCTCCCAGTAGCTGGCACACCTTGGCTGAGGCGGACACCTGCAATTCAGGGCATCCCAGAACAGGGTGCCTTGTGCTGGGGGGGAACTGGCACTGCTGCGCTTCTCTCTCCGATGGCACCCTCTCTCAGCTCCTGCATTTCTCTTCCTGACCTCGCTTTGCCTACGGCTGTCCCTGGCTCTGCTCTTGCTGCGGAAGGGCCAAGCTTCGCTAAGACCAGCAACAGAAAAATGGGCTCCAGAACAGAATGCCCAGGAATTAGAGGCCACCTAAAGCACTGGACAGCAGAAATTTCAGAAGAGTCTGGTCAAAAACTAACTGCTCACTTCACAATACGCTAACGACAACTGCTTCCTGGCTGGCAGCAGCCACATAATAATGTTGACAAAGATACGGTAAAGAATTTGGGAGGGGGAGAGGAGGAGAGGGAGCGGGGGAACAACAACTCACTGATTTTTATGCCTCCAACGCCGGATAAGCACGCACGCAGCACACAACTATCAAAAACAGGAGGGGAGCCGAGAATGCCACAGTGCCTGCTATCCAGGAACTTAGGAAATATTGGCGCTTCGCAGTGTTTGCATTGTTCTCCCCATCCACGCCTGCAAGAACAATTGTGGACATTGCTGTGTCCTGCGCACTACTGGTAATCTCACCGGAGGTCTGACATTGCCAGGAAGTGTTCTGTTTCATTTGGTTAGCATCTTTGAGCAAGTGAAAATCCTCAGGCCGCAATGCTTCCTGAGGTTCAGCAGAAGCTGGGGAATCTGCCAAAGGCACTGCAACTCAAGGCACTCTGGAGCCTCCCTTTTGCCTCTCAGCTTTGTTTTCCCTCCATCCTTTGTTTCCCCTGCCATAATGCTGAGGGCCCAGTGTCTCAGGTTTGCTCCCCCAGCTCTTTGGAGTTCTAAAAGGTCTTAGGCGCTTGCCCACCTTCGCTGCTCGAGGCACACTCGGAGCCTTAGGGACAAAACTGAACAAAATTCGGGAGCCCAGGAGTGCCAGTGAGGCAGTGCCCCACCTGCACTGGGTCAGGGCATCACTCTGGGCCTCAGCTCACAGGAGGGGTCCCGTTTCCCATCGTCTGCTCAGTGGGCTTCTGACGGCCTCGTTCCCCCAAGAGCAAGGTTCCAAAATCCCTGGGAACTGGGTGCGCTGGGAGGTGACCCCTCTCTAGCCACAGCCACAGAGCTTTGTGAGCGTCTCTCCGCTGCACTGCTCTCACATGCTGTCACAGCCCGGGGAAGACAGCCATCCTCAGGGAGCCACTCCTGCCTTCCTCTGCAACACTTGCTGCCTACTGACACTCTTGGGTTTGGCTGCTGACATGAGCTGCAAGAGCGGGTACCAGGGCAAGAACCTGCACACGCATGCTGGTTCTGGTTGGTGACAGCGGATGACCAAGAAACAGCCTTTACCTGGTGGGGCAGTTGACTTCACTGGCTCTGTTCTTTTGCCAGGGAGCGGCAGCGTGCGACCGCTTCCTCGCCAAAGCACCTTCTTCGGCACAGTCTCTCTAACCAGCCCTTTAGAAAGAAAGCAGGACAGTGTGACCCTAAGGAACCGCTCCTCCTTTCGAGGACGGTATCTTTGAAAGGTAGTGCTTCTCAAAAGACATCCCTAAAGTTTAGAAGCTACGGCCTGGGCTTCTGGGGGAGGTACTCACTACTCCAAACAACATGTCATTCACAAAGAAAAATCTAAGTGTTCGACTCCTGGCAGTCTACCAGCACAGACAGCAAAATCTGGCCTGCTGCGAGACCAGGAGATTGCAGGAGATCTTCTTGTTCACATCGCACATAGTGCATTTTTGGCACACTGCAAGATGTTGCTCAATTCGTGCCTTCAAAGAGGACAGAAAAAAGCTGCATCCAGTTCAGAGGCAGGAACAGCCCTTCTGAGAAGCATGTCCATCCCATCATGCTGACTCCATCCCATGGGAAGGGCAAGAGTCACACACATCAGGCTGAGCCGCAAGCTCTTGAACCATGTTGTGGGCACAGTCGTGGGCATCAGGGAAGAGCCCACAGTCCCCAAACAAGAGGAGAAGCACAGCCAAGTCATTTGAAACCCAACTAGAATTGGACAGCTAAATCAGCTGAAACTGAGGTAAGCGCCAAGGGTGCTTTTCCCCTGCAGTGACATGTGTCTCCCGGCAAATGAGACAGCAAGGACTGCTTGGGCTGTGCCTCCTGCCTTGAACTCGCCCAGCTGCAAGCAGCGCTGTGCGGGAGCTGAACACAAGTTCAGCAGAAGCCCTTTGCTGCTGGCTGGATACCAATGTTTGCACGGAACAGCTCGGACCACTTATGGTAGTGCTGGGCTAGCAGCTGCCCCTGGGACACGGCGTGACCCACAAGCGGCAGCAGAGGCTCTCGGCCTTCTCTGGCGCTCACCAGTGCCTGCCAGGTGTGAAATTGAGTGTCTCCGCTCTGATCCATCCCTTCCTGCTGTGCAGGTTACGGTGTGTCCACACATGGATTTAGAACCTCAGCTTCCCAAGTCTTATGGCGGACAGAGTGAAATATACCCACCATGTGCTGCCTCGTCTAACTCCTTTATGAGATCCTCTATGATGTCAGGGGATGTTGGGGAAGATTTTCTTATTTCAGCATTGTCCTTTGCTCTTAGAGGACCTGAACAGAAAGTAGGAAGTTAACTTTGGCACCAGTGCAATTTGGAGAAGCAGGGCTTAGTTTGTGAAGTCAGTGAAATGACTTCCCACCCCTGGGATACCAGCTGGGCTCCAGCGCAGGAAGCAGCCGAGGATCTGGCAAAGCCCTCCCTGGAGACAATTCTGCAACCAAAGCCCCGTGAGAAGTTTCTGTCACATCGACACCTACATCAGTAGCTCTATGGCAGTGCCCTGTTTGCACTGGGTCAGGGCATCACTCTGGGCCTCAGCTCATAGGAGGGGTCCCGTTTCCCATCGTCTGCTCAATGGGCTTCTCATGGCCTCGTTCCCCCAAGAGCAAGGTTCCAAAATCCCTGGGAACTGGGTGCGCTGGGAGGTGACCCCTCTCTAGCCACAGCCACAGAGCTTTGTGAGCGTCTCTCCGCTGCACTGCTCTCACATGCTGTCACAGCCCGGGGAAGACAGCCATCCTCAGGGAGCCACTCCTGCCTTCCTCTGCAACACTTGCTGCCTACTGACACTCTTGGGTTTGGCTGCTGACATGAGCTGCAAGAGCGGGTACCAGGGCAAGAACCTGCACACGCATGCTGGTTCTGGTTGGTGACAGCGGATGACCAAGAAACAGCCTTTACCTGGTGGGGCAGTTGACTTCACTGGCTCTGTTCTTTTGCCAGGGAGCGGCAGCGTGCGACCGCTTCCTCGCCAAAGCACCTTCTTCGGCACAGTCTCTCTAACCAGCTCTTTAGAAAGAAAGCAGGACAGTGTGACTACAAGGAACTGCTCCTCCTTGAACCATATTCTGGGCACAGCTGCAAGCACACACCAGTTGCTGCTGGCTGGATACCAATGTTTGCACGGAACAGCTCGGACCACTTATGGTAGTGCTGGGCTAGCAGCTGCCCCTGGGACACGGCGTGACCCACAAGCGGCAGCAGAGGCTCTCGGCCTTCTCTGGCGCTCACCAGTGCCTGCCAGGTGTGAAATTGAGTGTCTCCGCTCTGATCCATCCCTTCCTGCTGTGCAGGTTACGGTGTGTCCACACATGGATTTAGAACCTCAGCTTCCCAAGTCTTATGGCGGACAGAGTGAAATATACCCACCAGGTGCTGCCTCCTCTAACTCCTTTATGATCTCCTCTACGATGTCAGAGGATGTTGGGGAAGATTTTCTTATTTCAGCATTGTCCTTTGCTCTTAGAGGACCTGAACAGAAAGTAGGAAGTTAACTTTGGCACCAGTGCAATTTGGAGGACCAGGGCTTCGTTTGTGAAGTCAGTGAAATGACTTCCCACCCCTGGGATACCAGCTGGGCTCCAGCGCAGGAAGCAGCCGAGGGTCTGGCAAAGCCCTCCCTGGGGACACTTCTGCAACCAAAGCCCCGTGAGAAGTTTCTGTCCCAGCGCCATCTACATCAATAGCTCAGTAGGAGAGCATACCAGGGCTCGTGCCTTGACAGGGCACACACACGTGCCGGTCTATACCCTCCCACCTGCAGAGATGCCTGGCTGACGTTTGGGCTTTGAGCTGGCAGCTCTCAAAGGAAGTCAAAAGCCACAACTTACCCAGGCCATCTCCCAGAGCTTCAGTCCTGGAACCCATCTGGGAGCCTGGATCACCTTCGCCTTCGGTCCCATCTGTAAACACAAGTGGAGTCCCTCCTGTGAACTACGCCAACATACTCCTTCTGACCAGAGTGACAGAGAATGCGGTTCAAAGAGGGGACTGCTCCACGGCACTCGTCTCTCCCTGCCACTCCAGAGCATCTTGCAAACAGTTGCTGGGTGCCTGCAGTGGCACGGTGCTGGTACAAACTAAGCGTGCGTGGAGCTGCCCGGAGAAGGGCCCTCCCCGTGCCCACCCCAGGTCTCAACTCAAGCGCAAGGTGCCTGCTGGCTCTGCAGCACCTAGATGCTCCTGCCTTCCGCTGACTTACCTGGCAGATTAACCTGAGGCTCGTGGTCCACATCAGGCTGAGGTGTCGAGTAGCCAGAGCCTACGAGAACTGCTGCAATCAAGCACAGAAGAGAAACATTCCCCGTGCATGGTGTGATCTACCTCTTCCTTAGTGACCTGCAGCGACTGGAGGGGGCTCAGGCAAGGATGTGGGACCCAGACACGAGCCAGGATTTCCAAAGCCGCAAAGGGGCCTGCTGAGCTGGAGGCTCCCTCTTGGCCTCTTCCCAAATCCTCTCTCCAGGCTGTGCGCAACACCCCGCAGGGACCACGCCGCCAAAGATGTGGCCCCTCAGGTGTTTCTTACGGGAAGATCTCTGCTGGACACAAAGGAAGACCCCACTGCAGGGGGAGCGTGCAGACCCCGGGAAAAATGATCATCCATGTTTGTCATGGAGAAGCCCCCTGGCCAGTGAGCAGCTGAACCCTTGCTGAGCTAGCTCAACAAACCCTTAACAAACAGCAAGGAAATGAACACGGACAACTTACCACCTGTGGGACCCATACTGGCAGGCTCAGGAGCAGGATTCCATGGAGGCACTTGACCAGTACTGCCTGTGGGCACAAGTGGGATCAGACACAGGTGAGGGGAGCTTCCATTGCCTCTTGGGGCCTGCCTCTTCCTCAGTGACCGGGAGGCACTGGCTGGGGCTCAGGTAATGACATGGCCCAAACAGGAAGAAAAGCCTGGGTTCTTCCCTCTCTGTGGAGAGGGGCAGGGGTGGCATCTCTCCAAGTGAAGAAATATTCAGGGCTCATTTGTGCAAGCCCCCTCACGGCACAAACGCGCTTGGAAGACCCCGAATAAACTATTACAGCCCATTAGCCATCTTCCTTCAAGGAAGCACACTCGCAACGTACCTCGGGGATCCTCCTGAGGCTCCAAACCATGATCCAGCTGAGAAGCTGGATATGGAGAAGCAACACCGTCATCATCTAAAATCAAGCAGAGATGAGAGACGTTGCCATGGCATGCTGTGCTCTCCCTCTTCCCCAGCACCCTGCAGTGACTGAGGGGGCTGAGGCAATGTCACGGGACAAAGATGCAGGTGGAAATTTCCCAAGAGGGGCCAGCGGCCTCAGCCCCACAGGGGCTCAGACCCGGGCTTCTCGGCCCCAGCGCCGCTCCCGGCCCCCCCGGCAGGAAACAACCCCGCAGCAGCCACGGCCCCACCGTGCCACCCTGCGGGGCTTCTGCCTCCTGCCTGCCCCCTGCCCGCGGTGCCCGCCCGGCCCTGCTGCCATCCCGTCCCCGTCCCCTCCATCCATACGCGTGCCGCGCAGCACCATGCCGCCCAGGGTTTGGTGTTGGCCCCGGCCCTGCCCACCCACCTGCTCCCGGTGGTCGCCATGGCGCAGCCTGGGCACCCCGGGCACACAGGGCCACCAGCAGGAGGAAGAGGACGCAGGCAGGGGCCGTGGCTCCCCACACTCGCACCATGCTTCCACCACCGCCGCTGCAGCTGCAGCTACTGCTGCTGTCAGGACCGGTGCGGAGCAGTGCCTGTGGGCTGGCCCCGCGTCACAATGGGGTGTCGGGATGTCACGGCCCAGCACTGCATCACCGAGAGGTATTGTGACCTCGCAGCCCTCCCGGTGTCACGGAGCAGCGTTGGGACCTCATGGCCCGGCAGCACGCTCCCTCCCCTCTATCGATTCTTTCTCATCCACTGCTGGCTGCCGGGGGCTGAGGGCATGGCAGAAAGAGGCTGGAGGGGAAGGAAGGCTGCGAGGTGGAGATAAGGCCGCGGAGGACAGGAGAGAGCGGTTCCGCTATCCTCATATCTCACAGCCTCATACTGCCCCAAAGTCGCTCTGTATCCCATCGGCAGGGTCGCCATCTCCTTCCTGCCCCCATATCCCTCCCCAGCAGCCTGCCGTATCCCCAAAGCCCCCTGTCCTTAGTGCCATCCATAGCCAGATTTCCCAGCGCGCCCCCATCAGCTCAGGTTCCCGTATTGATCACGCAGCTTCCCCACATCCCTGCATTCCCCTCATATCCAGTGCTGGTGGCATGCCATATCCCATAGCCCCGCACATGCCCCAAATATCCACCACTCACTCCTTAACGTCCCACCCCAATATCCCCCCAGTTCCCTGTACGCCACCCCCAGGGGCTCAAATGCCACCTCCACATTTTCACACGTTCCCAGTCTCTGCATTTCCAGCATCCTCCTGTTGCAGCCCCACAGCTCCCACGTATATGGGCTATGGGACATTCCCCTCCAAAAGCCCAAACACCAGAGCCCCCAGCCACCCACCCCACCTGCAGCGGCTCTCCCACCCCTCCCTGGATGCCCTAACATCCCTAACACACCGGGACAACCAGGCGAGGTGACAGCGGTGGCCATCCAGTTAATGACCCGCACAAGGGCTTGTTCTGATTTGGGGGCTCTCCTTCCACCTTTTTTCTTCTCCTTCACCTCTCCAACCTGCTCTTCCCACCGTCGTGCCCTCCTCGATGCTCCTGGCATCCCTTTTCTTCCCCATCCCTCTCTCACTCTGTCTCAGCCTCTGTCCATGCTCTCATTTTTCACTCACACTGTTTGTCTCTCCATTTCATTTCTCACCCTTTCTCACTCCTTTCTTTTTCCTCACAATTTCCATTTTTATTTCTGGTCTTTCTTCATTTTCTCTTTCACAATCACCCTTCCCGACAACGTCCATGTCTCCTCCCTCCCCTCTACCACGTGAAACGACCCCTTTCTACTTCTTTCATCCTCCCAGGAACCGTTCCTTGCTTTGTTTTCCCACAGGTGAGCACCCGTTTGGCTGCACACCAGTCTTTTGGGATGCGTCTTCAGCAGGGAGCGGTCTTTAGGGGGTGGAATCGCCCACAGCATCTTCCTCTCATTAGTGTTCCTCATACTTATTCTCCTCCTGAAGGGTGTGTGGGGATCTGGCGTGCAGCTGGGAGATCCCGGCAGGGCTGGCTCCAGACAGGAACGAGGCGTCTGCGGGAAGGAGCGAGGTGGGTGGTGGGGAGCCCAAAGGTGGGGCGATTCCCCCCTCAGCTCAGGGTGTACCTTTGGTTCTCCCCCGGGCCCAGAAGAAGAGGAGGATGAGGCTGTTGATGGTGAGGAAGCAGCCGCCCACAACCAGGAGCCGTAGAAGAAGGAAGCAGCTCTTCCCTGCAAGAGGGTGGGACAGGTTAGGAGATGTAGACACAGTTCATGCGTGCTGACGGAGGGAAGGCTGTGAGCATCGTTCCGCCACCATCTCTCTTTCCCTTTCCCCACCCCTCCGTCTCCAGGCATTCTGCTCAGGTCCTGAGTGCTGAACACCCAAAGACTTTCCCCGCTTGCTTGGCTCTGCAGGAGGCACTGAGAAATTTGGGAACAATGGCTCGGGAGGCCAAGGAGAGGCTGCTGAGCCATAAAGGTGGACAGAGGGATGCTCGATACTTGTTTGGGGTGGTTGGGGTGATGGAAGGGCTGAGAGGGAGGGAGAGGTGGGTGCAAGACTGGGTGGGCTGAGTCATGGACAGAAGGATGGTGATCGGATAGATAGAGCAGCTGCCCGGTGCAAAAATCAGCTAGTTTGGAGAGGAACGTACAGGGACTGGAATGGAATCGTTTCAGGAAAAAATGGAGAGAGGGAGGGACAGACGGATGGACAGATGGAGAGAGGGATGGTTTAATGGGCTGGTTACTGGATGGGTGGATGGGTGGGTGGGTGGGTTGGTGGTGGATGGACTGACAGATTGTTAGGTGGGTGGATGGATGGCCAGCTCACCTTTCTTTTGGGCATTTATACTGATAGACACGGCTTGGCTTGTGAAGGACGGGATCCACCTCTCAGGCTTTTTTTCCTCATACTTGCAGGTAAAGTTTCCACTCTGTTGGGGACCAGCACGTGGGAGCTGGAGGACCATGGAAGTCCTTAAATTGCCCCCGTGATCTGCTGCATTGTCCTCAGAGCCTTCTGTCGTAGGGAGGACCTCTTGGCCATCCCTGTAGAAGTGAAACCTCCGTACAGTGGCGTCTCCAGGGGCCTTACAGATGATGCTCAGGAGATCTCCTGCCATCACCTCTCCCAGCGGGGACTCCACCATCAGCAGGGGCTGGGGAAGGTGGTCTGAGAAAAGGGGAGGAATAAATGGAGACGTAGCAATAAGGACAGCACAAACGGATCTCCAGTTGTTTGCCTTCCCACTGCATGCAGCAAAGCTTGGGATTGTAGGCTTCCTGCCACGACATGAGAAGAGCGCCAGTGGCAGCCACCTTCCAGACCATGCTGGTCCCAGAAAGATAAATCCTCCACCCAGAAATCCTACTGATTTTGGGGATGGGCTGGGTTAAACCACAAAGCCCACCAATCCTGATTTCCAGGTGAGTTGTCACATTGCGGGGCGATAGCTGACACCCACGTTTGGGCATCTGAATAGTTCTCAGAGAGGAGGGAGAAAGCAGAGAGAAAGATAAAGAAATCACACAGCTCACCTCCAATCTTGATCACCAGTTTTTCGCTGGTTGGGGATATGAGCTGCTTCCGACCTTGCTTGAGGGAATAGCTGCAGAAATGCGGCCCCCTGTGTTGCATTCGGGAGAGGACGAACTCAAACGTGTAGTTATTCGTCGAGCTAAATCCTGAAACTGCCCAGCCAGCCTCGCCAAAAATTTGGTACGTCAGCTTCCCAGTGATGCTGGGGGGAGTGGTGCACACCAGCGTGACAGCGTCTCCAAAGAAATATTCCTTCTGTCCCTGCAGCACCCAGAGGGTCGGGGCAGGGACTGCGGCTGGGGGATAGAGAGGGAGACAGGCAGGGGGGACGGAGGTGAGGTGCAAGGAGCAGAGGCAGAAGGGACTAACTCCACGCAAATAAAAGAAACTGGCTTTCATTTCAAGGAATACAATAAAGCACAGAGGGGACCTCGTAAAGCAGAAATGTCTCTGGGCTATGGCTCATTTTATCTCCTTGGGATTCAGCACAAGGTTGCGTCCCGCTGCGGGAAGTGATGAAAGAAAGGAGACTGCAAAAACCCTTTCCACACCCTGGGCAGCTTTGCCATGCCGGCAGAAATGTCCTTAATGTGCTTTCAAGCAATTTTATTTTTTTTTGCTGCAACTTGGTAATTTATGAAAATAGGAAATGGGGAAGGGGGGTTGAAAAGGCTAAGGGTGAAGGGTAAAACCCGTCGCTGATGCTCCTCCACAGCAGCCACTGGGAAAACACGTTTGGTCTCCACCTCCCTACCTGCCCCCAGCTGCAAACCCTACAAAAATACCATTGACCCACACCCAAAATAGGAGGAGCAGGTGTGGGAAGGAGAGGGCCGGGAAGGGGTTGGGTCTCAAGGGGTTTCCACTCACCACCAGTGTGTTGACACGAGGCAGGACCTCAACAAAGTGAGATAACGAAAAATCCCCAGCACCCA
Organism: Anser brachyrhynchus; assembly: GCF_964034855.1. Taxonomy (NCBI): domain Eukaryota; kingdom Metazoa; phylum Chordata; class Aves; order Anseriformes; family Anatidae; genus Anser; species Anser brachyrhynchus. The sequence continues at coordinate 184,419 of NW_027663887.1, forward strand.
ATTTCACCACTGGGTTGTTATGGGGAGGGGGAATGAGGCTGAGGGTCTCCCAGACAGTCACACCTGTGGGACCCCAAATCCAGCCGTGCCCCCAGCAGCTCAGCCCCTGTTTAAGGAGACCCCAGAGGAGTTACCTTCCTCGGAGACCATCTGGCGATGTTAAGGCCCCCCCCCCCCCAGATTACTAAGACTCCCCCCCCCCAAGCCATTAAGGACCCTCCCTGAGACCCCCCCAAGCATATTAAGGACCCCCCCCGGGCCATTAAGCCCCCCCCCGGGATATTAAGGAACCCCTGGGATATTAAGGCCCCCCCCATGGATTTTAAGCCCCCCCCCGGGCCCACCTCGGCCTCGCTCCGCCGGGGGAGGCTCTCCCGCAGCGGCCGGGCCTGGAGCTCCGGGAGGCCGAGGGCGGCCTGGGCCCGCAGCGCCGCCAGCAGCGATCGCTTCTCCCGCAGCGACCAGGCCGCGGCCCGGGGCCTCCCCGCCGGGGCCTCGGCGAAGCGGGCCGGGACCAGGCGGGGCCGGGGGGGAGGCTTCATGGCGCGGGGAGATGGCGTCAGGGCGACGAAACGGGGTGGAAACGGGGGGAGCTGGGAGGGAACGGCCCGCCGGGGGGTGCTGGGAGATGTGGTTCGGGGGGGGAGGAGAAAGGGACAGCAGGTCTACCCAAAGGCTGCTGCTGGGAGGCTTCATTAGGGGCGTAATTAGGGTTACATTTAGGGTAGTTTGGAGAGAGAGAAGGCGCAGAGTCCCGTTGCGTGTGGGGCTGTGTAAAGGCTCCCAAAGGGAGGTCAGGTCTACCCAAAGGCTTGGGTTGGGAGGCTTAATTAGGGGTGTAATTAGGGTTAGGCTTAATATCCTGGGGGGGGGTTGGGGGGGTCCCAGGGAGGATCCTTAATGGCTTGGGGGGGGGGGGTCTTAGTAATCTGGGGGGGGGGGGCCTTAATTAGGGTTAGGGTCTGGAGAGAGAGAAGGCGCAGAGTCCTGTTGTGTGGGGTTGCATAAAGGCTCCCCAGGGGAGTTCAGGTGTACCCAAAGGCTTCGGAATGGGGGCACTTTTTGATGGGAGAATCGGGGGACTGCTCCACGGCACTCGTCTCTCCCTTCCACTCAAGAGCGCCTTGCAGACGGCTGCTGGGCACCTGCAGTGGCACCGTGCTGGTACAAAAGTAAGCGTGTGTGGAGCATGCTGCGATCTACCTCTTCCTTAGTGACCTGCAGCGACTGGAGGGGGCTGAGGCAATGAAGCTCCGTGCTGTTCCCTCGGGCCCCCAGAGAGAAGAGATCAGCGCCTGCCCCTCCACTCCCCTCCTCAGGAAGCTGAGGGCCGCCGTGAGGCCTCCCCTCAGTCGCCTCTTTCTACCTCTAGTCTTAATAGCTGTTGTTCCACTCAGGATGGTAGTGCAGCAAAAAGTAGTATATTACACACTGTTTGCATGATGTAAAGAAATAAATAAAAAACACCACAATCTGGTAAAAACTGAGCTGAGCCTGTCCTTTAAAAAGGGGAGAATATGCTACGGAAAGGAAGAGCTGTCTTTGTAATTGCTCAGCCACTCAATCTTGCTATCGTCACCAGTGAAAAGCCGTTCTCCCCGTGTGCTGTGCCCTCGTGAAACCCCCCTCCCCAGAGCAGAGCATCCAGCTGTGGGGCCCAGCACAAGGGAGACTTGGGCAATGAGCTGGGATTTTTTTCTTGTACCCCTTGAGGAGAGCTGAGCCGTGGGAGCGTTGGCATGGGGCGCCCTGGCCAAAATCGGCCATCCGTGCAGGGTCAGGACCTGAGGAGGGCTGGCTGTGGGGAGCCTGGCCTCGGCCCAGGATCAGGAAGGGCCCGCGCTTGTGTGTGGCTGCGGCACTGCCAGTTTGAGCAGGGGGTTCTCGGGTGAGCGCTGTGCAGGGTCGCTGCCGCGCTCACAGCCCTTCTGTCTGCTCCTGCTGTGCTGCTCCCCAGCTCCCTTCCCCTGCGTTCCCTGCATGGTGGGCACAGTCTGGCTGACCCCCAGCACCGAGGACCCTCAGGCTTACTTCTCGATCAGTCACAAAGTCCTGCTGTGGGTTCCTGGGTGTTGCTGTACATAAGACCCGGACTGCTGTGCTGTATTATTCAATGTTTATTGGAAGTGTGGCCAAGGCTGCATCCCGGGGGGGGCTGCCCCAGCCCTTGGAGGAGGGTGGAGGGGGCCGTGGGGGCGGCGTCTGTGCCCACGAGGACTGGTGGGTACTGGGCCGGTCGTGCACCTTCCACTGATCCGCTGCCGGGCTTGGGGGCCGTGGAGGCTGGGCTGGTGGCAGGCGGGCCGCTCTTCCAGGCACTGATGGTGGCTGCTGGCATCGGGCCTGGCTCTCAGGCGTACCACGGTGGTCAGGCTGCCTGTAGGGGCTCACGGAGCGGCTGCGGGTGTCAGTCTGGGCTGCCTGGGCTGCGGCGAGGCGCCTGCGGAGACAGGAACTTGCTGAGGCCGTGCTGCGGCTGCGGTGCCAGGCGGGTGCGAGGCAGCAGGGTGCAGGCACCCGGCTGTGCGTGAGCTGTGGGCACACAGTGCTCTGTGCAGAAAACAGGGTGCCCTGTGCCCTCGGCTGGGACTCTGCTCCCCTCCACATCCTGCCCCAGCTTGTCTCCTCCCCAGCGCCTCGCCAGCCATCCTGACCTGCCTGCTCTGCACGTGCTGTCCCAGCAAGAAGACCTGGCCCCCGCAGAGACAGGGGTCCACAGCCGGGCTCAGCACGACCGGGTCCCAACAGCCACCGGCTGCCCTTTTTCAGAGCGCCTTGCAAGGACCAGTACTCAGCTCCCTGCCCGGCCCTGGCCCTGGCCCAACAAGGTGACGGCCTCGGCTCCCTGTTCGGGGAGGTGCTGCCCATCCGCTCTTTGGGATGTGTAATTAAACACACAAGCTCTGTGTGTGCTGAGGACACGCACGCTGGCAGCGCTCAGGTGCGGCTGTGACACACCGACTGCCCCTCTCCAAGGCAATGCCCGCAGCTGGCAGGGCTCATCCCCATGCTCCCAGTAGCTGGCACACCTTGGCTGAGGCGGACACCTGCAATTCAGGGCATCCCAGAACAGGGTGCCTTGTGCTGGGGGGGAACTGGCACTGCTGCGCTTCTCTCTCCGATGGCACCCTCTCTCAGCTCCTGCATTTCTCTTCCTGACCTCGCTTTGCCTACGGCTGTCCCTGGCTCTGCTCTTGCTGCGGAAGGGCCAAGCTTCGCTAAGACCAGCAACAGAAAAATGGGCTCCAGAACAGAATGCCCAGGAATTAGAGGCCACCTAAAGCACTGGACAGCAGAAATTTCAGAAGAGTCTGGTCAAAAACTAACTGCTCACTTCACAATACGCTAACGACAACTGCTTCCTGGCTGGCAGCAGCCACATAATAATGTTGACAAAGATACGGTAAAGAATTTGGGAGGGGGAGAGGAGGAGAGGGAGCGGGGGAACAACAACTCACTGATTTTTATGCCTCCAACGCCGGATAAGCACGCACGCAGCACACAACTATCAAAAACAGGAGGGGAGCCGAGAATGCCACAGTGCCTGCTATCCAGGAACTTAGGAAATATTGGCGCTTCGCAGTGTTTGCATTGTTCTCCCCATCCACGCCTGCAAGAACAATTGTGGACATTGCTGTGTCCTGCGCACTACTGGTAATCTCACCGGAGGTCTGACATTGCCAGGAAGTGTTCTGTTTCATTTGGTTAGCATCTTTGAGCAAGTGAAAATCCTCAGGCCGCAATGCTTCCTGAGGTTCAGCAGAAGCTGGGGAATCTGCCAAAGGCACTGCAACTCAAGGCACTCTGGAGCCTCCCTTTTGCCTCTCAGCTTTGTTTTCCCTCCATCCTTTGTTTCCCCTGCCATAATGCTGAGGGCCCAGTGTCTCAGGTTTGCTCCCCCAGCTCTTTGGAGTTCTAAAAGGTCTTAGGCGCTTGCCCACCTTCGCTGCTCGAGGCACACTCGGAGCCTTAGGGACAAAACTGAACAAAATTCGGGAGCCCAGGAGTGCCAGTGAGGCAGTGCCCCACCTGCACTGGGTCAGGGCATCACTCTGGGCCTCAGCTCACAGGAGGGGTCCCGTTTCCCATCGTCTGCTCAGTGGGCTTCTGACGGCCTCGTTCCCCCAAGAGCAAGGTTCCAAAATCCCTGGGAACTGGGTGCGCTGGGAGGTGACCCCTCTCTAGCCACAGCCACAGAGCTTTGTGAGCGTCTCTCCGCTGCACTGCTCTCACATGCTGTCACAGCCCGGGGAAGACAGCCATCCTCAGGGAGCCACTCCTGCCTTCCTCTGCAACACTTGCTGCCTACTGACACTCTTGGGTTTGGCTGCTGACATGAGCTGCAAGAGCGGGTACCAGGGCAAGAACCTGCACACGCATGCTGGTTCTGGTTGGTGACAGCGGATGACCAAGAAACAGCCTTTACCTGGTGGGGCAGTTGACTTCACTGGCTCTGTTCTTTTGCCAGGGAGCGGCAGCGTGCGACCGCTTCCTCGCCAAAGCACCTTCTTCGGCACAGTCTCTCTAACCAGCCCTTTAGAAAGAAAGCAGGACAGTGTGACCCTAAGGAACCGCTCCTCCTTTCGAGGACGGTATCTTTGAAAGGTAGTGCTTCTCAAAAGACATCCCTAAAGTTTAGAAGCTACGGCCTGGGCTTCTGGGGGAGGTACTCACTACTCCAAACAACATGTCATTCACAAAGAAAAATCTAAGTGTTCGACTCCTGGCAGTCTACCAGCACAGACAGCAAAATCTGGCCTGCTGCGAGACCAGGAGATTGCAGGAGATCTTCTTGTTCACATCGCACATAGTGCATTTTTGGCACACTGCAAGATGTTGCTCAATTCGTGCCTTCAAAGAGGACAGAAAAAAGCTGCATCCAGTTCAGAGGCAGGAACAGCCCTTCTGAGAAGCATGTCCATCCCATCATGCTGACTCCATCCCATGGGAAGGGCAAGAGTCACACACATCAGGCTGAGCCGCAAGCTCTTGAACCATGTTGTGGGCACAGTCGTGGGCATCAGGGAAGAGCCCACAGTCCCCAAACAAGAGGAGAAGCACAGCCAAGTCATTTGAAACCCAACTAGAATTGGACAGCTAAATCAGCTGAAACTGAGGTAAGCGCCAAGGGTGCTTTTCCCCTGCAGTGACATGTGTCTCCCGGCAAATGAGACAGCAAGGACTGCTTGGGCTGTGCCTCCTGCCTTGAACTCGCCCAGCTGCAAGCAGCGCTGTGCGGGAGCTGAACACAAGTTCAGCAGAAGCCCTTTGCTGCTGGCTGGATACCAATGTTTGCACGGAACAGCTCGGACCACTTATGGTAGTGCTGGGCTAGCAGCTGCCCCTGGGACACGGCGTGACCCACAAGCGGCAGCAGAGGCTCTCGGCCTTCTCTGGCGCTCACCAGTGCCTGCCAGGTGTGAAATTGAGTGTCTCCGCTCTGATCCATCCCTTCCTGCTGTGCAGGTTACGGTGTGTCCACACATGGATTTAGAACCTCAGCTTCCCAAGTCTTATGGCGGACAGAGTGAAATATACCCACCATGTGCTGCCTCGTCTAACTCCTTTATGAGATCCTCTATGATGTCAGGGGATGTTGGGGAAGATTTTCTTATTTCAGCATTGTCCTTTGCTCTTAGAGGACCTGAACAGAAAGTAGGAAGTTAACTTTGGCACCAGTGCAATTTGGAGAAGCAGGGCTTAGTTTGTGAAGTCAGTGAAATGACTTCCCACCCCTGGGATACCAGCTGGGCTCCAGCGCAGGAAGCAGCCGAGGATCTGGCAAAGCCCTCCCTGGAGACAATTCTGCAACCAAAGCCCCGTGAGAAGTTTCTGTCACATCGACACCTACATCAGTAGCTCTATGGCAGTGCCCTGTTTGCACTGGGTCAGGGCATCACTCTGGGCCTCAGCTCACAGGAGGGGTCCCGTTTCCCATCGTCTGCTCAATGGGCTTCTCATGGCCTCGTTCCCCCAAGAGCAAGGTTCCAAAATCCCTGGGAACTGGGTGCGCTGGGAGGTGACCCCTCTCTAACCACAGCCACAGAGCTTTGTGAGCGTCTCTCCGCTGCACTGCTCTCACATGCTGTCACAGCCCGGGGAAGACAGCCATCCGCAGGGAGCCACTCCTGCCTTCCTCTGCAACACTTGCTGCCTACTGACACTCTTGGGTTTGGCTGCTGACATGAGCTGCAAGAGCGGGTACCAGGGCAAGAACCTGCACACGCATGCTGGTTCTGGTTGGTGACAGCGGATGACCAAGAAACAGCCTTTACCTGGTGGGGCAGTTGCCTGTGTTGCCCCTGTTCGTTTGTCAGAGAGTGGCAGCGTGCGACCGCTTCCTCGCCAAAGCACCTCCTTCGGCACAGTCTCTCTAACCAGCCCTTTAGAAAGAAAGCAGGACAGTGTGACTACAAGGAACTGCTCCTCCTTGAACCATATTCTGGGCACAGCTGCAAGCACACACCAGTTGCTGCTGGCTGGATACCAATGTTTGCACGGAACAGCTCGGACCACTTATGGTAGTGCTGGGCTAGCAGCTGCCCCTGGGACACGGCGTGACCCACAAGCGGCAGCAGAGGCTCTCGGCCTTCTCTGGCGCTCACCAGTGCCTGCCAGGTGTGAAATTGAGTGTCTCCGCTCTGATCCATCCCTTCCTGCTGTGCAGGTTACGGTGTGTCCACACATGGATTTAGAACCTCAGCTTCCCAAGTCTTATGGCGGACAGAGTGAAATACACCCACCATGTGCTGCCTCGTCTAACTCCTTTATGAGATCCTCTACGATGTCAGGGGATGTTGGGGAAGATTTTCTTATTTCAGCATTGTCCTTCGCTGTTAGAGGACCTGAACAGAAAGTAGGAAGTTAACTTTGGCACCAGTGCAATTTGGAGGACCAGGGCTTCGTTTGTAAAGTCAGTGAAATGACTTCCCACCCCTGGGATACCAGCTGGGCTCCAGCGCAGGAAGCAGCCGAGGGTCTGGCAAAGCCCTCCCTGGGGACACTTCTGCAACCAAAGCCCCGTGAGAAGTTTCTGTCCCAGCGCCATCTACATCAATAGCTCAGTAGGAGAGCATACCAGGGCTCGTGCCTTGACAGGGCACACACACGTGCCGGTCTATACCCTCCCACCTGCAGAGATGCCTGGCTGACGTTTGGGCTTTGAGCTGGCAGCTCTCAAAGGAAGTCAAAAGCCACAACTTACCCAGGCCATCTCCCAGAGCTTCAGTCCTGGAACCCATCTGGGAGCCTGGATCACCTTCGCCTTCGGTCCCATCTGTAAACACAAGTGGAGTCCCTCCTGTGAACTACGCCAACATACTCCTTCTGACCAGAGTGACAGAGAATGCGGTTCAAAGAGGGGACTGCTCCACGGCACTCGTCTCTCCCTGCCACTCCAGAGCATCTTGCAAACAGTTGCTGGGTGCCTGCAGTGGCACGGTGCTGGTACAAACTAAGCGTGCGTGGAGCTGCCCGGAGAAGGGCCCTCCCCGTGCCCACCCCAGGTCTCAACTCAAGCGCAAGGTGCCTGCTGGCTCTGCAGCACCTAGATGCTCCTGCCTTCCGCTGACTTACCTGGCAGATTAACCTGAGGCTCGTGGTCCACATCAGGCTGAGGTGTCGAGTAGCCAGAGCCTACGAGAACTGCTGCAATCAAGCACAGAAGAGAAACATTCCCCGTGCATGGTGTGATCTACCTCTTCCTTAGTGACCTGCAGCGACTGGAGGGGGCTCAGGCAAGGATGTGGGACCCAGACACGAGCCAGGATTTCCAAAGCCGCAAAGGGGCCTGCTGAGCTGGAGGCTCCCTCTTGGCCTCTTCCCAAATCCTCTCTCCAGGCTGTGCGCAACACCCCGCAGGGACCACGCCGCCAAAGATGTGGCCCCTCAGGTGTTTCTTACGGGAAGATCTCTGCTGGACACAAAGGAAGACCCCACTGCAGGGGGAGCGTGCAGACCCCGGGAAAAATGATCATCCATGTTTGTCATGGAGAAGCCCCCTGGCCAGTGAGCAGCTGAACCCTTGCTGAGCTAGCTCAACAAACCCTTAACAAACAGCAAGGAAATGAACACGGACAACTTACCACCTGTGGGACCCATACTGGCAGGCTCAGGAGCAGGATTCCATGGAGGCACTTGACCAGTACTGCCTGTGGGCACAAGTGGGATCAGACACAGGTGAGGGGAGCTTCCATTGCCTCTTGGGGCCTGCCTCTTCCTCAGTGACCGGGAGGCACTGGCTGGGGCTCAGGTAATGACATGGCCCAAACAGGAAGAAAAGCCTGGGTTCTTCCCTCTCTGTGGAGAGGGGCAGGGGTGGCATCTCTCCAAGTGAAGAAATATTCAGGGCTCATTTGTGCAAGCCCCCTCACGGCACAAACGCGCTTGGAAGACCCCGAATAAACTATTACAGCCCATTAGCCATCTTCCTTCAAGGAAGCACACTCGCAACGTACCTCGGGGATCCTCCTGAGGCTCCAAACCATGATCCAGCTGAGAAGCTGGATATGGAGAAGCAACACCGTCATCATCTAAAATCAAGCAGAGATGAGAGACGTTGCCATGGCATGCTGTGCTCTCCCTCTTCCCCAGCACCCTGCAGTGACTGAGGGGGCTGAGGCAATGTCACGGGACAAAGATGCAGGTGGAAATTTCCCAAGAGGGGCCAGCGGCCTCAGCCCCACAGGGGCTCAGACCCGGGCTTCTCGGCCCCAGCGCCGCTCCCGGCCCCCCCGGCAGGAAACAACCCCGCAGCAGCCACGGCCCCACCGTGCCACCCTGCGGGGCTTCTGCCTCCTGCCTGCCCCCTGCCCGCGGTGCCCGCCCGGCCCTGCTGCCATCCCGTCCCCGTCCCCTCCATCCATACGCGTGCCGCGCAGCACCATGCCGCCCAGGGTTTGGTGTTGGCCCCGGCCCTGCCCACCCACCTGCTCCCGGTGGTCGCCATGGCGCAGCCTGGGCACCCCGGGCACACAGGGCCACCAGCAGGAGGAAGAGGACGCAGGCAGGGGCCGTGGCTCCCCACACTCGCACCATGCTTCCACCACCGCCGCTGCAGCTGCAGCTACTGCTGCTGTCAGGACCGGTGCGGAGCAGTGCCTGTGGGCTGGCCCCGCGTCACAATGGGGTGTCGGGATGTCACGGCCCAGCACTGCATCACCGAGAGGTATTGTGACCTCGCAGCCCTCCCGGTGTCACGGAGCAGCGTTGGGACCTCATGGCCCGGCAGCACGCTCCCTCCCCTCTATCGATTCTTTCTCATCCACTGCTGGCTGCCGGGGGCTGAGGGCATGGCAGAAAGAGGCTGGAGGGGAAGGAAGGCTGCGAGGTGGAGATAAGGCCGCGGAGGACAGGAGAGAGCGGTTCCGCTATCCTCATATCTCACAGCCTCATACTGCCCCAAAGTCGCTCTGTATCCCATCGGCAGGGTCGCCATCTCCTTCCTGCCCCCATATCCCTCCCCAGCAGCCTGCCGTATCCCCAAAGCCCCCTGTCCTTAGTGCCATCCATAGCCAGATTTCCCAGCGCGCCCCCATCAGCTCAGGTTCCCGTATTGATCACGCAGCTTCCCCACATCCCTGCATTCCCCTCATATCCAGTGCTGGTGGCATGCCATATCCCATAGCCCCGCACATGCCCCAAATATCCACCACTCACTCCTTAACGTCCCACCCCAATATCCCCCCAGTTCCCTGTACGCCACCCCCAGGGGCTCAAATGCCACCTCCACATTTTCACACGTTCCCAGTCTCTGCATTTCCAGCATCCTCCTGTTGCAGCCCCACAGCTCCCACGTATATGGGCTATGGGACATTCCCCTCCAAAAGCCCAAACACCAGAGCCCCCAGCCACCCACCCCACCTGCAGCGGCTCTCCCACCCCTCCCTGGATGCCCTAACATCCCTAACACACCGGGACAACCAGGCGAGGTGACAGCGGTGGCCATCCAGTTAATGACACGCACAAGGGCTTGTTCTGATTTGGGGGCTCTCCTTCCACCTTTTTTCTTCTCCTTCACCTCTCCAACCTGCTCTTCCCACCGTCGTGCCCTCCTCGATGCTCCTGGCATCCCTTTTCTTCCCCATCCCTCTCTCACTCTGTCTCAGCCTCTGTCCATGCTCTCATTTTTCACTCACACTGTTTGTCTCTCCATTTCATTTCTCACCCTTTCTCACTCCTTTCTTTTTCCTCACAATTTCCATTTTTATTTCTGGTCTTTCTTCATTTTCTCTTTCACAATCACCCTTCCCGACAACGTCCATGTCTCCTCCCTCCCCTCTACCACGTGAAACGACCCCTTTCTACTTCTTTCATCCTCCCAGGAACCGTTCCTTGCTTTGTTTTCCCACAGGTGAGCACCTGTTTGGCTGCACACCAGTCTTTTGGGATGCGTCTTCAGCAGGGAGCGGTCTTTAGGGGGTGGAATCGCCCACAGCATCTTCCTCTCATTAGTGTTCCTCATACTTATTCTCCTCCTGAAGGGTGTGTGGGGATCTGGCGTGCAGCTGGGAGATCCCGGCAGGGCTGGCTCCAGACAGGAACGAGGCGTCTGCGGGAAGGAGCGAGGTGGGTGGTGGGGAGCCCAAAGGTGGGGCGATTCCCCCCTCAGCTCAGGGTGTACCTTTGGTTCTCCCCCGGGCCCAGAAGAAGAGGAGGATGAGGCTGTTGATGGTGAGGAAGCAGCCGCCCACAACCAGGAGCCGTAGAAGAAGGAAGCAGCTCTTCCCTGCAAGAGGGTGGGACAGGTTAGGAGATGTAGACACAGTTCATGCGTGCTGACGGAGGGAAGGCTGTGAGCATCGTTCCGCCACCATCTCTCTTTCCCTTTCCCCACCCCTCCGTCTCCAGGCATTCTGCTCAGGTCCTGAGTGCTGAACACCCAAAGACTTTCCCCGCTTGCTTGGCTCTGCAGGAGGCACTGAGAAATTTGGGAACAATGGCTCGGGAGGCCAAGGAGAGGCTGATGAGCCATAAAGGTGGACAGAGGGATGCTCGATACTTGTTTGGGGTGGTTGGGGTGGTGGAAGGGCTGAGAGGGAGGGAGAGGTGGGTGCAAGACTGGGTGGGCTGAGTCATGGACAGAAGGATGGTGATCGGATAGATAGAGCAGCTGCCCGGTGCAAAAATCAGCTAGTTTGGAGAGGAACGTACAGGGACTGGAATGGAATCGTTTCAGGAAAAAATGGAGAGAGGGAGGGACAGACGGATGGACAGATGGAGAGAGGGATGGTTTAATGGGCTGGTTACTGGATGGATGGATGGGTGGATGGATGGATGGGTTGGTGGTGGATGGACTGACAGATTGTTAGGTGGGTGGATGGATGGCCAGCTCACCTTTCTTCTGGGCATTTATACTGATAGACACGGCTTGGCTTGTGAAGGACGGGATCCACCTCTCAGGCTTTTTTTCCTCATACTTGCAGGTAAAGTTTCCACTCTGTTGGGGACCAGCACGTGGGAGCTGGAGGACCATGGAAGTCCTTAAATTGCCCCCGTGATCTGCTGCATTGTCCTCAGAGCCTTCTGTCGTAGGGAGGACCTCTTGGCCATCCCTGTAGAAGTGAAACCTCCGTACAGTGGCGTCTCCAGGGGCCTTACAGATGATGCTCAGGAGATCTCCTGCCATCACCTCTCCCAGCGGGGACTCCACCGTCAGCAGGGGCTGGGGAAGGTGGTCTGAGAAAAGGGGAGGAATAAATGGAGACGTAGCAATAAGGACAGCACAAACGGATCTCCAGTTGTTTGCCTTCCCACTGCATGCAGCAAAGCTTGGGATTGTAGGCTTCCTGCCACGACATGAGAAGAGCGCCAGTGGCAGCCACCTTCCAGACCATGCTGGTCCCAGAAAGATAAATCCTCCACCCAGAAATCCTACTGATTTTGGGGATGGGCTGGGTTAAACCACAAAGCCCACCAATCCTGATTTCCAGGTGAGTTGTCACATTGCGGGGCGATAGCTGACACCCACGTTTGGGCATCTGAATAGTTCTCAGAGAGGAGGGAGAAAGCAGAGAGAAAGATAAAGAAATCACACAGCTCACCTCCAATCTTGATCACCAGTTTTTCGCTGGTTGGGGATATGAGCTGCTTCCGACCTTGCTTGAGGGAATAGCTGCAGAAATGCGGCCCCCTGTGTTGCATTCGGGAGAGGACGAACTCAAACGTGTAGTTATTCGTCGAGCTAAATCCTGAAACTGCCCAGCCAGCCTCGCCAAAAATTTGGTACGTCAGCTTCCCAGTGATGCTGGGGGGAGTGGTGCACACCAGCGTGACAGCGTCTCCAAAGAAATATTCCTTCTGTCCCTGCAGCACCCAGAGGGTCGGGGCAGGGACTGCGGCTGGGGGATAGAGAGGGAGACAGGCAGGGGGGACGGAGGTGAGGTGCAAGGAGCAGAGGCAGAAGGGACTAACTCCACGCAAATAAAAGAAACTGGCTTTCATTTCAAGGAATACAATAAAGCACAGAGGGGACCTCGTAAAGCAGAAATGTCTCTGGGCTATGGCTCATTTTATCTCCTTGGGATTCAGCACAAGGTTGCGTCCCGCTGCGGGAAGTGATGAAAGAAAGGAGACTGCAAAAACCCTTTCCACACCCTGGGCAGCTTTGCCATGCCGGCAGAAATGTCCTTAATGTGCTTTCAAGCAATTTTATTTTTTTTTGCTGCAACTTGGTAATTTATGAAAATAGGAAATGGGGAAGGGGGGTTGAAAAGGCTAAGGGTGAAGGGTAAAACCCGTCGCTGATGCTCCTCCACAGCAGCCACTGGGAAAACACGTTTGGTCTCCACCTCCCTACCTGCCCCCAGCTGCAAACCCTACAAAAATACCATTGACCCACACCCAAAATAGGAGGAGCAGGTGTGGGAAGGAGAGGGCCGGGAAGGGGTTGGGTCTCAAGGGGTTTCCACTCACCACCAGTGTGTTGACACGAGGCAGGACCTCAACAAAGTGAGATAACGAAAAATCCCCAGCACCCAATTTCACCACTGGGTTGTTATGGGGAGGGGGAATGAGGCTGAGGGTCTCCCAGACAGTCACACCTGTGGGACCCCAAATCCAGCCGTGCCCCCAGCAGCTCAGCCCCTGTTTAAGGAGACCCCAGAGGAGTTACCTTCCTCGGAGACCATCTGGCGATGTTAAGGCCCCCCCCCCCCCAGATTACTAAGACTCCCCCCCCCCAAGCCATTAAGGACCCTCCCTGAGACCCCCCCAAGCATATTAAGGACCCCCCCCGGGCCATTAAGCCCCCCCCCGGGATATTAAGGAACCCCTGGGATATTAAGGCCCCCCCCATGGATTTTAAGCCCCCCCCCGGGCCCACCTCGGCCTCGCTCCGCCGGGGGAGGCTCTCCCGCAGCGGCCGGGCCTGGAGCTCCGGGAGGCCGAGGGCGGCCTGGGCCCGCAGCGCCGCCAGCAGCGATCGCTTCTCCCGCAGCGACCAGGCCGCGGCCCGGGGCCTCCCCGCCGGGGCCTCGGCGAAGCGGGCCGGGACCAGGCGGGGCCGGGGGGGAGGCTTCATGGCGCGGGGAGATGGCGTCAGGGCGACGAAACGGGGTGGAAACGGGGGGAGCTGGGAGGGAACGGCCCGCCGGGGGGTGCTGGGAGATGTGGTTCGGGGGGGGAGGAGAAAGGGACAGCAGGTCTACCCAAAGGCTGCTGCTGGGAGGCTTCATTAGGGGCGTAATTAGGGTTACATTTAGGGTAGTTTGGAGAGAGAGAAGGCGCAGGGTCCCGTTGTGTAGGGGGTTGAGTAAAGGCTCCCCAAGGGAGTTCAGGGGTACCCAACGGATTCCGTTGGGAGGCTTAATTAGGGGCGTAATTAGGGTTAGGGTCGGGGTTGTTCAGAAAGAAGGCGCAGAGTCCTGTTGTGTGTGGGGCTGTGTAAAGGCTCCCAAAGGGAGGTCAGGTCTACCCAAAGGCTTGGGTTGACAGGCTTAATTAGGGGTGTAATTAGGGTTAGGCTTAATATCCTGGGGGGGGGTTGGGGGGGTCCCAGGGAGGATCCTTAATGGCTTGGGGGGGGGGGTCTTAGTGGCTATGGGGGGGGCCTTAATTAGGGTTAGGGTCTGGAGAGAGAGAAGGCGCAGAGTCCTGTTGTGTGGGGTTGCATAAAGGCTCCCCAGGGGAGTTCAGGTGTACCCAAAGGCTTCGGAATGGGGGCACTTTTTGATGGGAGAATCGGGGGACTGCTCCACGGCACTCGTCTCTCCCTTCCACTCAAGAGCGCCTTGCAGACGGCTGCTGGGCACCTGCAGTGGCACCGTGCTGGTACAAAAGTAAGCGTGTGTGGAGCATGCTGCGATCTACCTCTTCCTTAGTGACCTGCAGCGACTGGAGGGGGCTGAGGCAATGAAGCTCCGTGCTGTTCCCTCGGGCCCCCAGAGAGAAGAGATCAGCGCCTGCCCCTCCACTCCCCTCCTCAGGAAGCTGAGGGCCGCCGTGAGGCCTCCCCTCAGTCGCCTCTTTCTACCTCTAGTCTTAATAGCTGTTGTTCCACTCAGGATGGTAGTGCAGCAAAAAGAAGTATATTACACACTGTTTGCATGATGTAAAGAAATAAATAAAAAACACCACAATCTGGTAAAAACTGAGCTGAGCCTGTCCTTTAAAAAGGGGAGAATATGCTACGGAAAGGAAGAGCTGTCTTTGTAATTGCTCAGCCACTCAATCTTGCTATCGTCACCAGTGAAAAGCCGTTCTCCCCGTGTGCTGTGCCCTCGTGAAACCCCCCTCCCCAGAGCAGAGCATCCAGCTGTGGGGCCCAGCACAAGGGAGACTTGGGCAATGAGCTGGGATTTTTCTCTTGTACCCCTTGAGGAGAGCTGAGCCGTGGGAGCGTTGGCATGGGGCGCCCTGGCCAAAATCGGCCATCCGTGCAGGGTCAGGACCTGAGGAGGGCTGGCTGTGGGGAGCCTGGCCTCGGCCCAGGATCAGGAAGGGCCCGCGCTTGTGTGTGGCTGCGGCACTGCCAGTTTGAGCAGGGGGTTCTCGGGTGAGCGCTGTGCAGGGTCGCTGCCGCGCTCACAGCCCTTCTGTCTGCTCCTGCTGTGCTGCTCCCCAGCTCCCTTCCCCTGCGTTCCCTGCATGGTGGGCACAGTCTGGCTGACCCCCAGCACCGAGGACCCTCAGGCTTACTTGTCGATCAGTCACAAAGTCCTGCTGTGGGTTCCTGGCTGTTGCTGTACATAAGACCCGGACTGCTGTGCTGTATTATTCAATGTTTATTGGAAGTGTGGCCAAGGCTGCACCCCGGGGGGGCCTGCCCCAGCCCTTGGAAGAGGGTGGAGGGGGCCGTGGGGGCGGCGTCTGTGCCCACGAGGACTGGTGGGTACTGGGCCGGTCGTGCACCTTCCACTGATCCGCTGCCGGGCTTGGGGGCCGTGGAGGCTGGGCTGGTGGCAGGCGGGCCGCTCTTCCAGGCACTGATGGTGGCTGCTGGCATCGGGCCTGGCTCTCAGGCGTACCACGGTGGTCAGGCTGCCTGTAGGGGCTCACGGAGCGGCTGCGGGTGTCAGTCTGGGCTGCCTGGGCTGCGGCGAGGCGCCTGCGGAGACAGGAACTTGCTGAGGCCGTGCTGCGGCTGCGGTGCCAGGCGGGTGCGAGGCAGCAGGGTGCAGGCACCCGGCTGTGCGTGAGCTGTGGGCACACAGTGCTCTGTGCAGAAAACAGGGTGCCCTGTGCCCTCGGCTGGGACTCTGCTCCCCTCCACATCCTGCCCCAGCTTGTCTCCTCCCCAGCGCCTCGCCAGCCATCCTGACCTGCCTGCTCTGCACGTGCTGTCCCAGCAAGAAGACCTGGCCCCCGCAGAGACAGGGGTCCACAGCCGGGCTCAGCACGACCGGGTCCCAACAGCCACCGGCTGCCCTTTTTCAGAGCGCCTTGCAAGGACCAGTACTCAGCTCCCTGCCCGGCCCTGGCCCTGGCCCAACAAGGTGACGGCCTCGGCTCCCTGTTCGGGGAGGTGCTGCCCATCCGCTCTTTGGGATGTGTAATTAAACACACAAGCTCTGTGTGTGCTGAGGACACGCACGCTGGCAGCGCTCAGGTGCGGCTGTGACACACCGACTGCCCCTCTCCAAGGCAATGCCCGCAGCTGGCAGGGCTCATCCCCATGCTCCCAGTAGCTGGCACACCTTGGCTGAGGCGGACACCTGCAATTCAGGGCATCCCAGAACAGGGTGCCTTGTGCTGGGGGGGAACTGGCACTGCTGCGCTTCTCTCTCCGATGGCACCCTCTCTCAGCTCCTGCATTTCTCTTCCTGACCTCGCTTTGCCTACGGCTGTCCCTGGCTCTGCTCTTGCTGCGGAAGGGCCAAGCTTCGCTAAGACCAGCAACAGAAAAATGGGCTCCAGAACAGAATGCCCAGGAATTAGAGGCCACCTAAAGCACTGGACAGCAGAAATTTCAGAAGAGTCTGGTCAAAAACTAACTGCTCACTTCACAATACGCTAACGACAACTGCTTCCTGGCTGGCAGCAGCCACATAATAATGTTGACAAAGATACGGTAAAGAATTTGGGAGGGGGAGAGGAGGAGAGGGAGCGGGGGAACAACAACTCACTGATTTTTATGCCTCCAACGCCGGATAAGCACGCACGCAGCACACAACTATCAAAAACAGGAGGGGAGCCGAGAATGCCACAGTGCCTGCTATCCAGGAACTTAGGAAATATTGGCGCTTCGCAGTGTTTGCATTGTTCTCCCCATCCACGCCTGCAAGAACAATTGTGGACATTGCTGTGTCCTGCGCACTACTGGTAATCTCACCGGAGGTCTGACATTGCCAGGAAGTGTTCTGTTTCATTTGGTTAGCATCTTTGAGCAAGTGAAAATCCTCAGGCCGCAATGCTTCCTGAGGTTCAGCAGAAGCTGGGGAATCTGCCAAAGGCACTGCAACTCAAGGCACTCTGGAGCCTCCCTTTTGCCTCTCAGCTTTGTTTTCCCTCCATCCTTTGTTTCCCCTGCCATAATGCTGAGGGCCCAGTGTCTCAGGTTTGCTCCCCCAGCTCTTTGGAGTTCTAAAAGGTCTTAGGCGCTTGCCCACCTTCGCTGCTCGAGGCACACTCGGAGCCTTAGGGACAAAACTGAACAAAATTCGGGAGCCCAGGAGTGCCAGTGAGGCAGTGCCCCATCTGCACTGGGTCAGGGCATCACTCTGGGCCTCAGCTCACAGGAGGGGTCCCGTTTCCCATCGTCTGCTCAGTGGGCTTCTGACGGCCTCGTTCCCCCAAGAGCAAGGTTCCAAAATCCCTGGGAACTGGGTGCGCTGGGAGGTGACCCCTCTCTAGCCACAGCCACAGAGCTTTGTGAGCGTCTCTCCGCTGCACTGCTCTCACATGCTGTCACAGCCCGGGGAAGACAGCCATCCTCAGGGAGCCACTCCTGCCTTCCTCTGCAACACTTGCTGCCTACTGACACTCTTGGGTTTGGCTGCTGACATGAGCTGCAAGAGCGGGTACCAGGGCAAGAACCTGCACACGCATGCTGGTTCTGGTTGGTGACAGCGGATGACCAAGAAACAGCCTTTACCTGGTGGGGCAGTTGACTTCACTGGCTCTGTTCTTTTGCCAGGGAGCGGCAGCGTGCGACCGCTTCCTCGCCAAAGCACCTTCTTCGGCACAGTCTCTCTAACCAGCCCTTTAGAAAGAAAGCAGGACAGTGTGACCCTAAGGAACCGCTCCTCCTTTCGAGGACGGTATCTTTGAAAGGTAGTGCTTCTCAAAAGACATCCCTAAAGTTTAGAAGCTACGGCCTGGGCTTCTGGGGGAGGTACTCACTACTCCAAACAACATGTCATTCACAAAGAAAAATCTAAGTGTTCGACTCCTGGCAGTCTACCAGCACAGACAGCAAAATCTGGCCTGCTGCGAGACCAGGAGATTGCAGGAGATCTTCTTGTTCACATCGCACATAGTGCATTTTTGGCACACTGCAAGATGTTGCTCAATTCGTGCCTTCAAAGAGGACAGAAAAAAGCTGCATCCAGTTCAGAGGCAGGAACAGCCCTTCTGAGAAGCATGTCCATCCCATCATGCTGACTCCATCCCATGGGAAGGGCAAGAGTCACACACATCAGGCTGAGCCGCAAGCTCTTGAACCATGTTGTGGGCACAGTCGTGGGCATCAGGGAAGAGCCCACAGTCCCCAAACAAGAGGAGAAGCACAGCCAAGTCATTTGAAACCCAACTAGAATTGGACAGCTAAATCAGCTGAAACTGAGGTAAGCGCCAAGGGTGCTTTTCCCCTGCAGTGACATGTGTCTCCCGGCAAATGAGACAGCAAGGACTGCTTGGGCTGTGCCTCCTGCCTTGAACTCGCCCAGCTGCAAGCAGCGCTGTGCGGGAGCTGAACACAAGTTCAGCAGAAGCCCTTTGCTGCTGGCTGGATACCAATGTTTGCACGGAACAGCTCGGACCACTTATGGTAGTGCTGGGCTAGCAGCTGCCCCTGGGACACGGCGTGACCCACAAGCGGCAGCAGAGGCTCTCGGCCTTCTCTGGCGCTCACCAGTGCCTGCCAGGTGTGAAATTGAGTGTCTCCGCTCTGATCCATCCCTTCCTGCTGTGCAGGTTACGGTGTGTCCACACATGGATTTAGAACCTCAGCTTCCCAAGTCTTATGGCGGACAGAGTGAAATATACCCACCATGTGCTGCCTCGTCTAACTCCTTTATGAGATCCTCTATGATGTCAGGGGATGTTGGGGAAGATTTTCTTATTTCAGCATTGTCCTTTGCTCTTAGAGGACCTGAACAGAAAGTAGGAAGTTAACTTTGGCACCAGTGCAATTTGGAGAAGCAGGGCTTAGTTTGTGAAGTCAGTGAAATGACTTCCCACCCCTGGGATACCAGCTGGGCTCCAGCGCAGGAAGCAGCTGAGGATCTGGCAAAGCCCTCCCTGGAGACAATTCTGCAACCAAAGCCCCGTGAGAAGTTTCTGTCACATCGACACCTACATCAGTAGCTCTATGGCAGTGCCCTGTTTGCACTGGGTCAGGGCATCACTCTGGGCCTCAGCTCATAGGAGGGGTCCCGTTTCCCATCGTCTGCTCAATGGGCTTCTCATGGCCTCGTTCCCCCAAGAGCAAGGTTCCAAAATCCCTGGGAACTGGGTGCGCTGGGAGGTGACCCCTCTCTAGCCACAGCCACAGAGCTTTGTGAGCGTCTCTCCGCTGCACTGCTCTCACATGCTGTCACAGCCCGGGGAAGACAGCCATCCTCAGGGAGCCACTCCTGCCTTCCTCTGCAACACTTGCTGCCTACTGACACTCTTGGGTTTGGCTGCTGACATGAGCTGCAAGAGCGGGTACCAGGGCAAGAACCTGCACACGCATGCTGGTTCTGGTTGGTGACAGCGGATGACCAAGAAACAGCCTTTACCTGGTGGGGCAGTTGCCTGTGTTGCCCCTGTTCGTTTGTCAGAGAGTGGCAGCGTGCGACCGCTTCCTCGCCAAAGCACCTCCTTCGGCACAGTCTCTCTAACCAGCCCTTTAGAAAGAAAGCAGGACAGTGTGACTACAAGGAACTGCTCCTCCTTGAACCATATTCTGGGCACAGCTGCAAGCACACACCAGTTGCTGCTGGCTGGATACCAATGTTTGCACGGAACAGCTCGGACCACTTATGGTAGTGCTGGGCTAGCAGCTGCCCCTGGGACACGGCGTGACCCACAAGCGGCAGCAGAGGCTCTCGGCCTTCTCTGAGGCTCACCACTGCCTGCCAGGTGTGAAATTGAGTGTCTCCGCTCTGATCCATCCCTTCCTGCTGTGCAGGTTACGGTGTGTCCACACATGGATTTAGAACCTCAGCTTCCCAAGTCTTATGGCGGACAGAGTGAAATACACCCACCATGTGCTGCCTCGTCTAACTCCTTTATGAGATCCTCTACGATGTCAGGGGATGTTGGGGAAGATTTTCTTATTTCAGCATTGTCCTTCGCTGTTAGAGGACCTGAACAGAAAGTAGGAAGTTAACTTTGGCACCAGTGCAATTTGGAGGACCAGGGCTTCGTTTGTAAAGTCAGTGAAATGACTTCCCACCCCTGGGATACCAGCTGGGCTCCAGCGCAGGAAGCAGCCGAGGGTCTGGCAAAGCCCTCCCTGGGGACACTTCTGCAACCAAAGCCCCGTGAGAAGTTTCTGTCCCAGCGCCATCTACATCAATAGCTCAGTAGGAGAGCATACCAGGGCTCGTGCCTTGACAGGGCACACACACGTGCCGGTCTATACCCTCCCACCTGCAGAGATGCCTGGCTGACGTTTGGGCTTTGAGCTGGCAGCTCTCAAAGGAAGTCAAAAGCCACAACTTACCCAGGCCATCTCCCAGAGCTTCAGTCCTGGAACCCATCTGGGAGCCTGGATCACCTTCGCCTTCGGTCCCATCTGTAAACACAAGTGGAGTCCCTCCTGTGAACTACGCCAACATACTCCTTCTGACCAGAGTGACAGAGAATGCGGTTCAAAGAGGGGACTGCTCCACGGCACTCGTCTCTCCCTGCCACTCCAGAGCATCTTGCAAACAGTTGCTGGGTGCCTGCAGTGGCACGGTGCTGGTACAAACTAAGCGTGCGTGGAGCTGCCCGGAGAAGGGCCCTCCCCGTGCCCACCCCAGGTCTCAACTCAAGCGCAAGGTGCCTGCTGGCTCTGCAGCACCTAGATGCTCCTGCCTTCCGCTGACTTACCTGGCAGATTAACCTGAGGCTCGTGGTCCACATCAGGCTGAGGTGTCGAGTAGCCAGAGCCTACGAGAACTGCTGCAATCAAGCACAGAAGAGAAACATTCCCCGTGCATGGTGTGATCTACCTCTTCCTTAGTGACCTGCAGCGACTGGAGGGGGCTCAGGCAAGGATGTGGGACCCAGACACGAGCCAGGATTTCCAAAGCCGCAAAGGGGCCTGCTGAGCTGGAGGCTCCCTCTTGGCCTCTTCCCAAATCCTCTCTCCAGGCTGTGCGCAACACCCCGCAGGGACCACGCCGCCAAAGATGTGGCCCCTCAGGTGTTTCTTCCGGGAAGATCTCTGCTGGACACAAAGGAAGACCCCACTGCAGGGGGAGCGTGCAGACCCCGGGAAAAATGATCATCCATGTTTGTCATGGAGAAGCCCCCTGGCCAGTGAGCAGCTGAACCCTTGCTGAGCTAGCTCAACAAACCCTTAACAAACAGCAAGGAAATGAACACGGACAACTTACCACCTGTGGGACCCATACTGGCAGGCTCAGGAGCAGGATTCCATGGAGGCACTTGACCAGTACTGCCTGTGGGCACAAGTGGGATCAGACACAGGTAAGGGGAGCTTCCATTGCCTCTTGGGGCCTGCCTCTTCCTCAGTGACCGGGAGGCACTGGCTGGGGCTCAGGTAATGACATGGCCCAAACAGGAAGAAAAGCCTGGGTTCTTCCCTCTCTGTGGAGAGGGGCAGGGGTGGCATCTCTCCAAGTGAAGAAATATTCAGGGCTCATTTGTGCAAGCCCCCTCAAGGCACAAACGCGCTTGGAAGACCCCGAATAAACTATTACAGCCCATTAGCCATCTTCCTTCAAGGAAGCACACTCGCAACGTACCTCGGGGATCCTCCTGAGGCTCCAAACCATGATCCAGCTGAGAAGCTGGATATCGAGAGCCAACATCGTCATCATCTAAAATCAAGCAGAGATGAGAGACGTTGCCATGGCATGCTGTGCTCTCCCTCTTCCCCAGCACCCTGCAGTGACTGAGGGGGCTGAGGCAATGTCACGGGACAAAGATGCAGGTGGAAATTTCCCAAGAGGGGCCAGCGGCCTCAGCCCCACAGGGGCTCAGACCCGGGCTTCTCGGCCCCAGCGCCGCTCCCGGCCCCCCCGGCAGGAAACAACCCCGCAGCAGCCACGGCCCCACCGTGCCACCCTGCGGGGCTTCTGCCTCCTGCCTGCCCCCTGCCCGCGGTGCCCGCCCGGCCCTGCTGCCATCCCGTCCCCGTCCCCTCCATCCATACGCGTGCCGCGCAGCACCATGCCGCCCAGGGTTTGGTGTTGGCCCCGGCCCTGCCCACCCACCTGCTCCCGGTGGTCGCCATGGCGCAGCCTGGGCACCCCGGGCACACAGGGCCACCAGCAGGAGGAAGAGGACGCAGGCAGGGGCCGTGGCTCCCCACACTCGCACCATGCTTCCACCACCGCCGCTGCAGCTGCAGCTACTGCTGCTGTCAGGACCGGTGCGGAGCAGTGCCTGTGGGCTGGCCCCGCGTCACAATGGGGTGTCGGGATGTCACGGCCCAGCACTGCATCACCGAGAGGTATTGTGACCTCGCAGCCCTCCCGGTGTCACGGAGCAGCGTTGGGACCTCATGGCCCGGCAGCACGCTCCCTCCCCTCTATCGATTCTTTCTCATCCACTGCTGGCTGCCGGGGGCTGAGGGCATGGCAGAAAGAGGCTGGAGGGGAAGGAAGGCTGCGAGGTGGAGATAAGGCCGCGGAGGACAGGAGAGAGCGGTTCCGCTATCCTCATATCTCACAGCCTCATACTGCCCCAAAGTCGCTCTGTATCCCATCGGCAGGGTCGCCATCTCCTTCCTGCCCCCATATCCCTCCCCAGCAGCCTGCCGTATCCCCAAAGCCCCCTGTCCTTAGTGCCATCCATAGCCAGATTTCCCAGCGCGCCCCCATCAGCTCAGGTTCCCGTATTGATCACGCAGCTTCCCCACATCCCTGCATTCCCCTCATATCCAGTGCTGGTGGCATGCCATATCCCATAGCCCCGCACATGCCCCAAATATCCACCACTCACTCCTTAACGTCCCACCCCAATATCCCCCCAGTTCCCTGTACGCCACCCCCAGGGGCTCAAATGCCACCTCCACATTTTCACACGTTCCCAGTCTCTGCATTTCCAGCATCCTCCTGTTGCAGCCCCACAGCTCCCACGTATATGGGCTATGGGACATTCCCCTCCAAAAGCCCAAACACCAGAGCCCCCAGCCACCCACCCCACCTGCAGCGGCTCTCCCACCCCTCCCTGGATGCCCTAACATCCCTAACACACCGGGACAACCAGGCGAGGTGACAGCGGTGGCCATCCAGTTAATGACCCGCACAAGGGCTTGTTCTGATTTGGGGGCTCTCCTTCCACCTTTTTTCTTCTCCTTCACCTCTCCAACCTGCTCTTCCCACCGTCGTGCCCTCCTCGATGCTCCTGGCATCCCTTTTCTTCCCCATCCCTCTCTCACTCTGTCTCAGCCTCTGTCCATGCTCTCATTTTTCACTCACACTGTTTGTCTCTCCATTTCATTTCTCACCCTTTCTCACTCCTTTCTTTTTCCTCACAATTTCCATTTTTATTTCTGGTCTTTCTTCATTTTCTCTTTCACAATCACCCTTCCCGACAACGTCCATGTCTCCTCCCTCCCCTCTACCACGTGAAACGACCCCTTTCTACTTCTTTCATCCTCCCAGGAACCGTTCCTTGCTTTGTTTTCCCACAGGTGAGCACCTGTTTGGCTGCACACCAGTCTTTTGGGATGCGTCTTCAGCAGGGAGCGGTCTTTAGGGGGTGGAATCGCCCACAGCATCTTCCTCTCATTAGTGTTCCTCATACTTATTCTCCTCCTGAAGGGTGTGTGGGGATCTGGCGTGCAGCTGGGAGATCCCGGCAGGGCTGGCTCCAGACAGGAACGAGGCGTCTGCGGGAAGGAGCGAGGTGGGTGGTGGGGAGCCCAAAGGTGGGGCGATTCCCCCCTCAGCTCAGGGTGTACCTTTGGTTCTCCCCCGGGCCCAGAAGAAGAGGAGGATGAGGCTGTTGATGGTGAGGAAGCAGCCGCCCACAACCAGGAGCCGTAGAAGAAGGAAGCAGCTCTTCCCTGCAAGAGGGTGGGACAGGTTAGGAGATGTAGACACAGTTCATGCGTGCTGACGGAGGGAAGGCTGTGAGCATCGTTCCGCCACCATCTCTCTTTCCCTTTCCCCACCCCTCCGTCTCCAGGCATTCTGCTCAGGTCCTGAGTGCTGAACACCCAAAGACTTTCCCCGCTTGCTTGGCTCTGCAGGAGGCACTGAGAAATTTGGGAACAATGGCTCGGGAGGCCAAGGAGAGGCTGCTGAGCCATAAAGGTGGACAGAGGGATGCTCGATACTTGTTTGGGGTGGTTGGGGTGATGGAAGGGCTGAGAGGGAGGGAGAGGTGGGTGCAAGACTGGGTGGGCTGAGTCATGGACAGAAGGATGGTGATCGGATAGATAGAGCAGCTGCCCGGTGCAAAAATCAGCTAGTTTGGAGAGGAACGTACAGGGACTGGAATGGAATCGTTTCAGGAAAAAATGGAGAGAGGGAGGGACAGACGGATGGACAGATGGAGAGAGGGATGGTTTAATGGGCTGGTTACTGGATGGATGGATGGGTGGGTGGATGGGTTGGTGGTGGATGGACTGACAGATTGTTAGGTGGGTGGATGGATGGCCAGCTCACCTTTCTTTTGGGCATTTATACTGATAGACACGGCTTGGCTTGTGAAGGACGGGATCCACCTCTCAGGCTTTTTTTCCTCATACTTGCAGGTAAAGTTTCCACTCTGTTGGGGACCAGCACGTGGGAGCTGGAGGACCATGGAAGTCCTTAAATTGCCCCCGTGATCTGCTGCATTGTCCTCAGAGCCTTCTGTCGTAGGGAGGACCTCTTGGCCATCCCTGTAGAAGTGAAACCTCCGTACAGTGGCGTCTCCAGGGGCCTTACAGATGATGCTCAGGAGATCTCCTGCCATCACCTCTCCCAGCGGGGACTCCACCGTCAGCAGGGGCTGGGGAAGGTGGTCTGAGAAAAGGGGAGGAATAAATGGAGACGTAGCAATAAGGACAGCACAAACGGATCTCCAGTTGTTTGCCTTCCCACTGCATGCAGCAAAGCTTGGGATTGTAGGCTTCCTGCCACGACATGAGAAGAGCGCCAGTGGCAGCCACCTTCCAGACCATGCTGGTCCCAGAAAGATAAATCCTCCACCCAGAAATCCTACTGATTTTGGCGATGGGCTGGGTTAAACCACAAAGCCCACCAATCCTGATTTCCAGGTGAGTTGTCACATTGCGGGGCGATAGCTGACACCCACGTTTGGGCATCTGAATAGTTCTCAGAGAGGAGGGAGAAAGCAGAGAGAAAGATAAAGAAATCACACAGCTCACCTCCAATCTTGATCACCAGTTTTTCGCTGGTTGGGGATATGAGCTGCTTCCGACCTTGCTTGAGGGAATAGCTGCAGAAATGCGGCCCCCTGTGTTGCATTCGGGAGAGGACGAACTCAAACGTGTAGTTATTCGTCGAGCTAAATCCTGAAACTGCCCAGCCAGCCTCGCCAAAAATTTGGTACGTCAGCTTCCCAGTGATGCTGGGGGGAGTGGTGCACACCAGCGTGACAGCGTCTCCAAAGAAATATTCCTTCTGTCCCTGCAGCACCCAGAGGGTCGGGGCAGGGACTGCGGCTGGGGGATAGAGAGGGAGACAGGCAGGGGGGACGGAGGTGAGGTGCAAGGAGCAGAGGCAGAAGGGACTAACTCCACGCAAATAAAAGAAACTGGCTTTCATTTCAAGGAATACAATAAAGCACAGAGGGGACCTCGTAAAGCAGAAATGTCTCTGGGCTATGGCTCATTTTATCTCCTTGGGATTCAGCACAAGGTTGCGTCCCGCTGCGGGAAGTGATGAAAGAAAGGAGACTGCAAAAACCCTTTCCACACCCTGGGCAGCTTTGCCATGCCGGCAGAAATGTCCTTAATGTGCTTTCAAGCAATTTTATTTTTTTTTGCTGCAACTTGGTAATTTATGAAAATAGGAAATGGGGAAGGGGGGTTGAAAAGGCTAAGGGTGAAGGGTAAAACCCGTCGCTGATGCTCCTCCACAGCAGCCACTGGGAAAACACGTTTGGTCTCCACCTCCCTACCTGCCCCCAGCTGCAAACCCTACAAAAATACCATTGACCCACACCCAAAATAGGAGGAGCAGGTGTGGGAAGGAGAGGGCCGGGAAGGGGTTGGGTCTCAAGGGGTTTCCACTCACCACCAGTGTGTTGACACGAGGCAGGACCTCAACAAAGTGAGATAACGAAAAATCCCCAGCACCCAATTTCACCACTGGGTTGTTATGGGGAGGGGGAATGAGGCTGAGGGTCTCCCAGACAGTCACACCTGTGGGACCCCAAATCCAGCCGTGCCCCCAGCAGCTCAGCCCCTGTTTAAGGAGACCCCAGAGGAGTTACCTTCCTCGGAGACCATCTGGCGATGTTAAGGCCCCCCCCCCCCCAGATTACTAAGACTCCCCCCCCCCAAGCCATTAAGGACCCTCCCTGAGACCCCCCCAAGCATATTAAGGACCCCCCCCGGGCCATTAAGCCCCCCCCCGGGATATTAAGGAACCCCTGGGATATTAAGGCCCCCCCCATGGATTTTAAGCCCCCCCCCGGGCCCACCTCGGCCTCGCTCCGCCGGGGGAGGCTCTCCCGCAGCGGCCGGGCCTGGAGCTCCGGGAGGCCGAGGGCGGCCTGGGCCCGCAGCGCCGCCAGCAGCGATCGCTTCTCCCGCAGCGACCAGGCCGCGGCCCGGGGCCTCCCCGCCGGGGCCTCGGCGAAGCGGGCCGGGACCAGGCGGGGCCGGGGGGGAGGCTTCATGGCGCGGGGAGATGGCGTCAGGGCGACGAAACGGGGTGGAAACGGGGGGAGCTGGGAGGGAACGGCCCGCCGGGGGGTGCTGGGAGATGTGGTTCGGGGGGGGAGGAGAAAGGGACAGCAGGTCTACCCAAAGGCTGCTGCTGGGAGGCTTCATTAGGGGCGTAATTAGGGTTACATTTAGGGTAGTTTGGAGAGAGAGAAGGCGCAGGGTCCCGTTGTGTAGGGGGTTGAGTAAAGGCTCCCCAAGGGAGTTCAGGGGTACCCAACGGATTCCGTTGGGAGGCTTAATTAGGGGCGTAATTAGGGTTAGGGTCGGGGTTGTTCAGAAAGAAGGCGCAGAGTCCTGTTGTGTGTGGGGCTGTGTAAAGGCTCCCAAAGGGAGGTCAGGTCTACCCAAAGGCTTGGGTTGACAGGCTTAATTAGGGGTGTAATTAGGGTTAGGCTTAATATCCTGGGGGGGGGTTGGGGGGGTCCCAGGGAGGATCCTTAATGGCTTGGGGGGGGGGGTCTTAGTGGCTATGGGGGGGGCCTTAATTAGGGTTAGGGTCTGGAGAGAGAGAAGGCGCAGAGTCCTGTTGTGTGGGGTTGCATAAAGGCTCCCCAGGGGAGTTCAGGTGTACCCAAAGGCTTCGGAATGGGGGCACTTTTTGATGGGAGAATCGGGGGACTGCTCCACGGCACTCGTCTCTCCCTTCCACTCAAGAGCGCCTTGCAGACGGCTGCTGGGCACCTGCAGTGGCACCGTGCTGGTACAAAAGTAAGCGTGTGTGGAGCATGCTGCGATCTACCTCTTCCTTAGTGACCTGCAGCGACTGGAGGGGGCTGAGGCAATGAAGCTCCGTGCTGTTCCCTCGGGCCCCCAGAGAGAAGAGATCAGCGCCTGCCCCTCCACTCCCCTCCTCAGGAAGCTGAGGGCCGCCGTGAGGCCTCCCCTCAGTCGCCTCTTTCTACCTCTAGTCTTAATAGCTGTTGTTCCACTCAGGATGGTAGTGCAGCAAAAAGAAGTATATTACACACTGTTTGCATGATGTAAAGAAATAAATAAAAAACACCACAATCTGGTAAAAACTGAGCTGAGCCTGTCCTTTAAAAAGGGGAGAATATGCTACGGAAAGGAAGAGCTGTCTTTGTAATTGCTCAGCCACTCAATCTTGCTATCGTCACCAGTGAAAAGCCGTTCTCCCCGTGTGCTGTGCCCTCGTGAAACCCCCCTCCCCAGAGCAGAGCATCCAGCTGTGGGGCCCAGCACAAGGGAGACTTGGGCAATGAGCTGGGATTTTTCTCTTGTACCCCTTGAGGAGAGCTGAGCCGTGGGAGCGTTGGCATGGGGCGCCCTGGCCAAAATCGGCCATCCGTGCAGGGTCAGGACCTGAGGAGGGCTGGCTGTGGGGAGCCTGGCCTCGGCCCAGGATCAGGAAGGGCCCGCGCTTGTGTGTGGCTGCGGCACTGCCAGTTTGAGCAGGGGGTTCTCGGGTGAGCGCTGTGCAGGGTCGCTGCCGCGCTCACAGCCCTTCTGTCTGCTCCTGCTGTGCTGCTCCCCAGCTCCCTTCCCCTGCGTTCCCTGCATGGTGGGCACAGTCTGGCTGACCCCCAGCACCGAGGACCCTCAGGCTTACTTGTCGATCAGTCACAAAGTCCTGCTGTGGGTTCCTGGCTGTTGCTGTACATAAGACCCGGACTGCTGTGCTGTATTATTCAATGTTTATTGGAAGTGTGGCCAAGGCTGCACCCCGGGGGGGCCTGCCCCAGCCCTTGGAAGAGGGTGGAGGGGGCCGTGGGGGCGGCGTCTGTGCCCACGAGGACTGGTGGGTACTGGGCCGGTCGTGCACCTTCCACTGATCCGCTGCCGGGCTTGGGGGCCGTGGAGGCTGGGCTGGTGGCAGGCGGGCCGCTCTTCCAGGCACTGATGGTGGCTGCTGGCATCGGGCCTGGCTCTCAGGCGTACCACGGTGGTCAGGCTGCCTGTAGGGGCTCACGGAGCGGCTGCGGGTGTCAGTCTGGGCTGCCTGGGCTGCGGCGAGGCGCCTGCGGAGACAGGAACTTGCTGAGGCCGTGCTGCGGCTGCGGTGCCAGGCGGGTGCGAGGCAGCAGGGTGCAGGCACCCGGCTGTGCGTGAGCTGTGGGCACACAGTGCTCTGTGCAGAAAACAGGGTGCCCTGTGCCCTCGGCTGGGACTCTGCTCCCCTCCACATCCTGCCCCAGCTTGTCTCCTCCCCAGCGCCTCGCCAGCCATCCTGACCTGCCTGCTCTGCACGTGCTGTCCCAGCAAGAAGACCTGGCCCCCGCAGAGACAGGGGTCCACAGCCGGGCTCAGCACGACCGGGTCCCAACAGCCACCGGCTGCCCTTTTTCAGAGCGCCTTGCAAGGACCAGTACTCAGCTCCCTGCCCGGCCCTGGCCCTGGCCCAACAAGGTGACGGCCTCGGCTCCCTGTTCGGGGAGGTGCTGCCCATCCGCTCTTTGGGATGTGTAATTAAACACACAAGCTCTGTGTGTGCTGAGGACACGCACGCTGGCAGCGCTCAGGTGCGGCTGTGACACACCGACTGCCCCTCTCCAAGGCAATGCCCGCAGCTGGCAGGGCTCATCCCCATGCTCCCAGTAGCTGGCACACCTTGGCTGAGGCGGACACCTGCAATTCAGGGCATCCCAGAACAGGGTGCCTTGTGCTGGGGGGGAACTGGCACTGCTGCGCTTCTCTCTCCGATGGCACCCTCTCTCAGCTCCTGCATTTCTCTTCCTGACCTCGCTTTGCCTACGGCTGTCCCTGGCTCTGCTCTTGCTGCGGAAGGGCCAAGCTTCGCTAAGACCAGCAACAGAAAAATGGGCTCCAGAACAGAATGCCCAGGAATTAGAGGCCACCTAAAGCACTGGACAGCAGAAATTTCAGAAGAGTCTGGTCAAAAACTAACTGCTCACTTCACAATACGCTAACGACAACTGCTTCCTGGCTGGCAGCAGCCACATAATAATGTTGACAAAGATACGGTAAAGAATTTGGGAGGGGGAGAGGAGGAGAGGGAGCGGGGGAACAACAACTCACTGATTTTTATGCCTCCAACGCCGGATAAGCACGCACGCAGCACACAACTATCAAAAACAGGAGGGGAGCCGAGAATGCCACAGTGCCTGCTATCCAGGAACTTAGGAAATATTGGCGCTTCGCAGTGTTTGCATTGTTCTCCCCATCCACGCCTGCAAGAACAATTGTGGACATTGCTGTGTCCTGCGCACTACTGGTAATCTCACCGGAGGTCTGACATTGCCAGGAAGTGTTCTGTTTCATTTGGTTAGCATCTTTGAGCAAGTGAAAATCCTCAGGCCGCAATGCTTCCTGAGGTTCAGCAGAAGCTGGGGAATCTGCCAAAGGCACTGCAACTCAAGGCACTCTGGAGCCTCCCTTTTGCCTCTCAGCTTTGTTTTCCCTCCATCCTTTGTTTCCCCTGCCATAATGCTGAGGGCCCAGTGTCTCAGGTTTGCTCCCCCAGCTCTTTGGAGTTCTAAAAGGTCTTAGGCGCTTGCCCACCTTCGCTGCTCGAGGCACACTCGGAGCCTTAGGGACAAAACTGAACAAAATTCGGGAGCCCAGGAGTGCCAGTGAGGCAGTGCCCCATCTGCACTGGGTCAGGGCATCACTCTGGGCCTCAGCTCACAGGAGGGGTCCCGTTTCCCATCGTCTGCTCAGTGGGCTTCTGACGGCCTCGTTCCCCCAAGAGCAAGGTTCCAAAATCCCTGGGAACTGGGTGCGCTGGGAGGTGACCCCTCTCTAGCCACAGCCACAGAGCTTTGTGAGCGTCTCTCCGCTGCACTGCTCTCACATGCTGTCACAGCCCGGGGAAGACAGCCATCCTCAGGGAGCCACTCCTGCCTTCCTCTGCAACACTTGCTGCCTACTGACACTCTTGGGTTTGGCTGCTGACATGAGCTGCAAGAGCGGGTACCAGGGCAAGAACCTGCACACGCATGCTGGTTCTGGTTGGTGACAGCGGATGACCAAGAAACAGCCTTTACCTGGTGGGGCAGTTGACTTCACTGGCTCTGTTCTTTTGCCAGGGAGCGGCAGCGTGCGACCGCTTCCTCGCCAAAGCACCTTCTTCGGCACAGTCTCTCTAACCAGCCCTTTAGAAAGAAAGCAGGACAGTGTGACCCTAAGGAACCGCTCCTCCTTTCGAGGACGGTATCTTTGAAAGGTAGTGCTTCTCAAAAGACATCCCTAAAGTTTAGAAGCTACGGCCTGGGCTTCTGGGGGAGGTACTCACTACTCCAAACAACATGTCATTCACAAAGAAAAATCTAAGTGTTCGACTCCTGGCAGTCTACCAGCACAGACAGCAAAATCTGGCCTGCTGCGAGACCAGGAGATTGCAGGAGATCTTCTTGTTCACATCGCACATAGTGCATTTTTGGCACACTGCAAGATGTTGCTCAATTCGTGCCTTCAAAGAGGACAGAAAAAAGCTGCATCCAGTTCAGAGGCAGGAACAGCCCTTCTGAGAAGCATGTCCATCCCATCATGCTGACTCCATCCCATGGGAAGGGCAAGAGTCACACACATCAGGCTGAGCCGCAAGCTCTTGAACCATGTTGTGGGCACAGTCGTGGGCATCAGGGAAGAGCCCACAGTCCCCAAACAAGAGGAGAAGCACAGCCAAGTCATTTGAAACCCAACTAGAATTGGACAGCTAAATCAGCTGAAACTGAGGTAAGCGCCAAGGGTGCTTTTCCCCTGCAGTGACATGTGTCTCCCGGCAAATGAGACAGCAAGGACTGCTTGGGCTGTGCCTCCTGCCTTGAACTCGCCCAGCTGCAAGCAGCGCTGTGCGGGAGCTGAACACAAGTTCAGCAGAAGCCCTTTGCTGCTGGCTGGATACCAATGTTTGCACGGAACAGCTCGGACCACTTATGGTAGTGCTGGGCTAGCAGCTGCCCCTGGGACACGGCGTGACCCACAAGCGGCAGCAGAGGCTCTCGGCCTTCTCTGGCGCTCACCAGTGCCTGCCAGGTGTGAAATTGAGTGTCTCCGCTCTGATCCATCCCTTCCTGCTGTGCAGGTTACGGTGTGTCCACACATGGATTTAGAACCTCAGCTTCCCAAGTCTTATGGCGGACAGAGTGAAATATACCCACCATGTGCTGCCTCGTCTAACTCCTTTATGAGATCCTCTATGATGTCAGGGGATGTTGGGGAAGATTTTCTTATTTCAGCATTGTCCTTTGCTCTTAGAGGACCTGAACAGAAAGTAGGAAGTTAACTTTGGCACCAGTGCAATTTGGAGAAGCAGGGCTTAGTTTGTGAAGTCAGTGAAATGACTTCCCACCCCTGGGATACCAGCTGGGCTCCAGCGCAGGAAGCAGCTGAGGATCTGGCAAAGCCCTCCCTGGAGACAATTCTGCAACCAAAGCCCCGTGAGAAGTTTCTGTCACATCGACACCTACATCAGTAGCTCTATGGCAGTGCCCTGTTTGCACTGGGTCAGGGCATCACTCTGGGCCTCAGCTCATAGGAGGGGTCCCGTTTCCCATCGTCTGCTCAATGGGCTTCTCATGGCCTCGTTCCCCCAAGAGCAAGGTTCCAAAATCCCTGGGAACTGGGTGCGCTGGGAGGTGACCCCTCTCTAGCCACAGCCACAGAGCTTTGTGAGCGTCTCTCCGCTGCACTGCTCTCACATGCTGTCACAGCCCGGGGAAGACAGCCATCCTCAGGGAGCCACTCCTGCCTTCCTCTGCAACACTTGCTGCCTACTGACACTCTTGGGTTTGGCTGCTGACATGAGCTGCAAGAGCGGGTACCAGGGCAAGAACCTGCACACGCATGCTGGTTCTGGTTGGTGACAGCGGATGACCAAGAAACAGCCTTTACCTGGTGGGGCAGTTGCCTGTGTTGCCCCTGTTCGTTTGTCAGAGAGTGGCAGCGTGCGACCGCTTCCTCGCCAAAGCACCTCCTTCGGCACAGTCTCTCTAACCAGCCCTTTAGAAAGAAAGCAGGACAGTGTGACTACAAGGAACTGCTCCTCCTTGAACCATATTCTGGGCACAGCTGCAAGCACACACCAGTTGCTGCTGGCTGGATACCAATGTTTGCACGGAACAGCTCGGACCACTTATGGTAGTGCTGGGCTAGCAGCTGCCCCTGGGACACGGCGTGACCCACAAGCGGCAGCAGAGGCTCTCGGCCTTCTCTGAGGCTCACCACTGCCTGCCAGGTGTGAAATTGAGTGTCTCCGCTCTGATCCATCCCTTCCTGCTGTGCAGGTTACGGTGTGTCCACACATGGATTTAGAACCTCAGCTTCCCAAGTCTTATGGCGGACAGAGTGAAATACACCCACCATGTGCTGCCTCGTCTAACTCCTTTATGAGATCCTCTACGATGTCAGGGGATGTTGGGGAAGATTTTCTTATTTCAGCATTGTCCTTCGCTGTTAGAGGACCTGAACAGAAAGTAGGAAGTTAACTTTGGCACCAGTGCAATTTGGAGGACCAGGGCTTCGTTTGTAAAGTCAGTGAAATGACTTCCCACCCCTGGGATACCAGCTGGGCTCCAGCGCAGGAAGCAGCCGAGGGTCTGGCAAAGCCCTCCCTGGGGACACTTCTGCAACCAAAGCCCCATGAGAAGTTTCTGTCCCAGCGCCATCTACATCAATAGCTCAGTAGGAGAGCATACCAGGGCTCGTGCCTTGACAGGGCACACACACGTGCCGGTCTATACCCTCCCACCTGCAGAGATGCCTGGCTGACGTTTGGGCTTTGAGCTGGCAGCTCTCAAAGGAAGTCAAAAGCCACAACTTACCCAGGCCATCTCCCAGAGCTTCAGTCCTGGAACCCATCTGGGAGCCTGGATCACCTTCGCCTTCGGTCCCATCTGTAAACACAAGTGGAGTCCCTCCTGTGAACTACGCCAACATACTCCTTCTGACCAGAGTGACAGAGAATGCGGTTCAAAGAGGGGACTGCTCCACGGCACTCGTCTCTCCCTGCCACTCCAGAGCATCTTGCAAACAGTTGCTGGGTGCCTGCAGTGGCACCGTGCTGGTACAAACTAAGCGTGCGTGGAGCTGCCCGGAGAAGGGCCCTCCCCGTGCCCACCCCAGGTCTCAACTCAAGCGCAAGGTGCCTGCTGGCTCTGCAGCACCTAGATGCTCCTGCCTTCCGCTGACTTACCTGGCAGATTAACCTGAGGCTCGTGGTCCACATCAGGCTGAGGTGTCGAGTAGCCAGAGCCTACGAGAACTGCTGCAATCAAGCACAGAAGAGAAACATTCCCCGTGCATGGTGTGATCTACCTCTTCCTTAGTGACCTGCAGCGACTGGAGGGGGCTCAGGCAAGGATGTGGGACCCAGACACGAGCCAGGATTTCCAAAGCCGCAAAGGGGCCTGCTGAGCTGGAGGCTCCCTCTTGGCCTCTTCCCAAATCCTCTCTCCAGGCTGTGCGCAACACCCCGCAGGGACCACGCCGCCAAAGATGTGGCCCCTCAGGTGTTTCTTCCGGGAAGATCTCTGCTGGACACAAAGGAAGACCCCACTGCAGGGGGAGCGTGCAGACCCCGGGAAAAATGATCATCCATGTTTGTCATGGAGAAGCCCCCTGGCCAGTGAGCAGCTGAACCCTTGCTGAGCTAGCTCAACAAACCCTTAACAAACAGCAAGGAAATGAACACGGACAACTTACCACCTGTGGGACCCATACTGGCAGGCTCAGGAGCAGGATTCCATGGAGGCACTTGACCAGTACTGCCTGTGGGCACAAGTGGGATCAGACACAGGTAAGGGGAGCTTCCATTGCCTCTTGGGGCCTGCCTCTTCCTCAGTGACCGGGAGGCACTGGCTGGGGCTCAGGTAATGACATGGCCCAAACAGGAAGAAAAGCCTGGGTTCTTCCCTCTCTGTGGAGAGGGGCAGGGGTGGCATCTCTCCAAGTGAAGAAATATTCAGGGCTCATTTGTGCAAGCCCCCTCACGGCACAAACGCGCTTGGAAGACCCCGAATAAACTATTACAGCCCATTAGCCATCTTCCTTCAAGGAAGCACACTCGCAACGTACCTCGGGGATCCTCCTGAGGCTCCAAACCATGATCCAGCTGAGAAGCTGGATATCGAGAGCCAACATCGTCATCATCTAAAATCAAGCAGAGATGAGAGACGTTGCCATGGCATGCTGTGCTCTCCCTCTTCCCCAGCACCCTGCAGTGACTGAGGGGGCTGAGGCAATGTCACGGGACAAAGATGCAGGTGGAAATTTCCCAAGAGGGGCCAGCGGCCTCAGCCCCACAGGGGCTCAGACCCGGGCTTCTCGGCCCCAGCGCCGCTCCCGGCCCCCCCGGCAGGAAACAACCCCGCAGCAGCCACGGCCCCACCGTGCCACCCTGCGGGGCTTCTGCCTCCTGCCTGCCCCCTGCCCGCGGTGCCCGCCCGGCCCTGCTGCCATCCCGTCCCCGTCCCCTCCATCCATACGCGTGCCGCGCAGCACCATGCCGCCCAGGGTTTGGTGTTGGCCCCGGCCCTGCCCACCCACCTGCTCCCGGTGGTCGCCATGGCGCAGCCTGGGCACCCCGGGCACACAGGGCCACCAGCAGGAGGAAGAGGACGCAGGCAGGGGCCGTGGCTCCCCACACTCGCACCATGCTTCCACCACCGCCGCTGCAGCTGCAGCTACTGCTGCTGTCAGGACCGGTGCGGAGCAGTGCCTGTGGGCTGGCCCAGCGTCACAATGGGGTGTCGGGATGTCACGGCCCAGCACTGCATCACCGAGAGGTATTGTGACCTCGCAGCCCTCCCGGTGTCACGGAGCAGCGTTGGGACCTCATGGCCCGGCAGCACGCTCCCTCCCCTCTATCGATTCTTTCTCATCCACTGCTGGCTGCCGGGGGCTGAGGGCATGGCAGAAAGAGGCTGGAGGGGAAGGAAGGCTGCGAGGTGGAGATAAGGCCGCGGAGGACAGGAGAGAGCGGTTCCGCTATCCTCATATCTCACAGCCTCATACTGCCCCAAAGTCGCTCTGTATCCCATCGGCAGGGTCGCCATCTCCTTCCTGCCCCCATATCCCTCCCCAGCAGCCTGCCGTATCCCCAAAGCCCCCTGTCCTTAGTGCCATCCATAGCCAGATTTCCCAGCGCGCCCCCATCAGCTCAGGTTCCCGTATTGATCACGCAGCTTCCCCACATCCCTGCATTCCCCTCATATCCAGTGCTGGTGGCATGCCATATCCCATAGCCCCGCACATGCCCCAAATATCCACCACTCACTCCTTAACGTCCCACCCCAATATCCCCCCAGTTCCCTGTACGCCACCCCCAGGGGCTCAAATGCCACCTCCACATTTTCACACGTTCCCAGTCTCTGCATTTCCAGCATCCTCCTGTTGCAGCCCCACAGCTCCCACGTATATGGGCTATGGGACATTCCCCTCCAAAAGCCCAAACACCAGAGCCCCCAGCCACCCACCCCACCTGCAGCGGCTCTCCCACCCCTCCCTGGATGCCCTAACATCCCTAACACACCGGGACAACCAGGCGAGGTGACAGCGGTGGCCATCCAGTTAATGACACGCACAAGGGCTTGTTCTGATTTGGGGGCTCTCCTTCCACCTTTTTTCTTCTCCTTCACCTCTCCAACCTGCTCTTCCCACCGTCGTGCCCTCCTCGATGCTCCTGGCATCCCTTTTCTTCCCCATCCCTCTCTCACTCTGTCTCAGCCTCTGTCCATGCTCTCATTTTTCACTCACACTGTTTGTCTCTCCATTTCATTTCTCACCCTTTCTCACTCCTTTCTTTTTCCTCACAATTTCCATTTTTATTTCTGGTCTTTCTTCATTTTCTCTTTCACAATCACCCTTCCCGACAACGTCCATGTCTCCTCCCTCCCCTCTACCACGTGAAACGACCCCTTTCTACTTCTTTCATCCTCCCAGGAACCGTTCCTTGCTTTGTTTTCCCACAGGTGAGCACCTGTTTGGCTGCACACCAGTCTTTTGGGATGCGTCTTCAGCAGGGAGCGGTCTTTAGGGGGTGGAATCGCCCACAGCATCTTCCTCTCATTAGTGTTCCTCATACTTATTCTCCTCCTGAAGGGTGTGTGGGGATCTGGCGTGCAGCTGGGAGATCCCGGCAGGGCTGGCTCCAGACAGGAACGAGGCGTCTGCGGGAAGGAGCGAGGTGGGTGGTGGGGAGCCCAAAGGTGGGGCGATTCCCCCCTCAGCTCAGGGTGTACCTTTGGTTCTCCCCCGGGCCCAGAAGAAGAGGAGGATGAGGCTGTTGATGGTGAGGAAGCAGCCGCCCACAACCAGGAGCCGTAGAAGAAGGAAGCAGCTCTTCCCTGCAAGAGGGTGGGACAGGTTAGGAGATGTAGACACAGTTCATGCGTGCTGACGGAGGGAAGGCTGTGAGCATCGTTCCGCCACCATCTCTCTTTCCCTTTCCCCACCCCTCCGTCTCCAGGCATTCTGCTCAGGTCCTGAGTGCTGAACACCCAAAGACTTTCCCCGCTTGCTTGGCTCTGCAGGAGGCACTGAGAAATTTGGGAACAATGGCTCGGGAGGCCAAGGAGAGGCTGCTGAGCCATAAAGGTGGACAGAGGGATGCTCGATACTTGTTTGGGGTGGTTGGGGTGATGGAAGGGCTGAGAGGGAGGGAGAGGTGGGTGCAAGACTGGGTGGGCTGAGTCATGGACAGAAGGATGGTGATCGGATAGATAGAGCAGCTGCCCGGTGCAAAAATCAGCTAGTTTGGAGAGGAACGTACAGGGACTGGAATGGAATCGTTTCAGGAAAAAATGGAGAGAGGGAGGGACAGACGGATGGACAGATGGAGAGAGGGATGGTTTAATGGGCTGGTTACTGGATGGATGGATGGGTGGGTGGATGGGTTGGTGGTGGATGGACTGACAGATTGTTAGGTGGGTGGATGGATGGCCAGCTCACCTTTCTTTTGGGCATTTATACTGATAGACACGGCTTGGCTTGTGAAGGACGGGATCCACCTCTCAGGCTTTTTTTCCTCATACTTGCAGGTAAAGTTTCCACTCTGTTGGGGACCAGCACGTGGGAGCTGGAGGACCATGGAAGTCCTTAAATTGCCCCCGTGATCTGCTGCATTGTCCTCAGAGCCTTCTGTCGTAGGGAGGACCTCTTGGCCATCCCTGTAGAAGTGAAACCTCCGTACAGTGGCGTCTCCAGGGGCCTTACAGATGATGCTCAGGAGATCTCCTGCCATCACCTCTCCCAGCGGGGACTCCACCGTCAGCAGGGGCTGGGGAAGGTGGTCTGAGAAAAGGGGAGGAATAAATGGAGACGTAGCAATAAGGACAGCACAAACGGATCTCCAGTTGTTTGCCTTCCCACTGCATGCAGCAAAGCTTGGGATTGTAGGCTTCCTGCCACGACATGAGAAGAGCGCCAGTGGCAGCCACCTTCCAGACCATGCTGGTCCCAGAAAGATAAATCCTCCACCCAGAAATCCTACTGATTTTGGCGATGGGCTGGGTTAAACCACAAAGCCCACCAATCCTGATTTCCAGGTGAGTTGTCACATTGCGGGGCGATAGCTGACACCCACGTTTGGGCATCTGAATAGTTCTCAGAGAGGAGGGAGAAAGCAGAGAGAAAGATAAAGAAATCACACAGCTCACCTCCAATCTTGATCACCAGTTTTTCGCTGGTTGGGGATATGAGCTGCTTCCGACCTTGCTTGAGGGAATAGCTGCAGAAATGCGGCCCCCTGTGTTGCATTCGGGAGAGGACGAACTCAAACGTGTAGTTATTCGTCGAGCTAAATCCTGAAACTGCCCAGCCAGCCTCGCCAAAAATTTGGTACGTCAGCTTCCCAGTGATGCTGGGGGGAGTGGTGCACACCAGCGTGACAGCGTCTCCAAAGAAATATTCCTTCTGTCCCTGCAGCACCCAGAGGGTCGGGGCAGGGACTGCGGCTGGGGGATAGAGAGGGAGACAGGCAGGGGGGACGGAGGTGAGGTGCAAGGAGCAGAGGCAGAAGGGACTAACTCCACGCAAATAAAAGAAACTGGCTTTCATTTCAAGGAATACAATAAAGCACAGAGGGGACCTCGTAAAGCAGAAATGTCTCTGGGCTAGGACTCATTTTATCTCCTTGGGATTCAGCACAAGGTTGCGTCCCGCTGCGGGAAGTGATGAAAGAAAGGAGACTGCAAAAACCCTTTCCACACCCTGGGCAGCTTTGCCATGCCGGCAGAAATGTCCTTAATGTGCTTTCAAGCAATTTTATTTTTTTTTGCTGCAACTTGGTAATTTATGAAAATAGGAAATGGGGAAGGGGGGTTGAAAAGGCTAAGGGTGAAGGGTAAAACCCGTCGCTGATGCTCCTCCACAGCAGCCACTGGGAAAACACGTTTGGTCTCCACCTCCCTACCTGCCCCCAGCTGCAAACCCTACAAAAATACCATTGACCCACACCCAAAATAGGAGGAGCAGGTGTGGGAAGGAGAGGGCCGGGAAGGGGTTGGGTCTCAAGGGGTTTCCACTCACCACCAGTGTGTTGACACGAGGCAGGACCTCAACAAAGTGAGATAACGAAAAATCCCCAGCACCCAATTTCACCACTGGGTTGTTATGGGGAGGGGGAATGAGGCTGAGGGTCTCCCAGACAGTCACACCTGTGGGACCCCAAATCCAGCCGTGCCCCCAGCAGCTCAGCCCCTGTTTAAGGAGACCCCAGAGGAGTTACCTTCCTCGGAGACCATCTGGCGATGTTAAGGCCCCCCCCCCCCCAGATTACTAAGACTCCCCCCTCCCCAAGCCATTAAGGACCCTCCCCAGGGCCCCGCCAACACCCCCCCGGGATATTAAGGACCCCCCCCCCCCGGGGGATATTAAGGAACCCCCCAGCCATTAATGACCCCCCCCTCGGCCATTAAGAGCCCCCCCCAGGGATATTAACGACCCCGCCCCAGGCATTAAGGCCCCCCTCAGCCATATTAAGGACCCCCCCCCCCCCAAGCCATTAAGGACCCTCCCCGGGACCCCTCCCAACACCCCCCCCCCCCCCAATAAATTAAGGACCCCCTCCGGGCATATTAAGGAACCCCCCCCCAAGCCATTAAGGACCCTCCCTGAGACCCCCCCAAGCATATTAAGGACCCCCCCCCGGGCATTAAGCCCCCCTCCCCCCCCCCCGGGATATTAAGGACCCCCCCCCGGATTTTAAGCCCCCCCCCCCCGGATTTTAAGCCCCCCCCCCCCCGGGCTTTTAAGGACCCCCCGGGCCTTTAAGCCCCCCCCATGGATTTTAAGCCCCCCCGGGCATATTAAGGACCCCCCCCCCCGGGCCATTAAGCCCCCTCCCGGGCCATTAAGTCCCGTTGCGTGTGGGGCTGTGTAAAGGCTCCCCAAGGGAGATCAGGTCTACCCAAAGGATTCCATTGGGAGGCTTAATTAGGGGCGTAATTAGGGTTTAGGCTTAATATCCCGGGGGGACTTTGGGGGGGTCCCGGGGAGGGTACTTAATGGCTTGGGTGGGTCTTAATGGCTATGGGGGGGGGGTCCTTAATTAGGGTTAGGGTTTGGAGAGAGAGAAGGCGCGGAGTCTTGTCGTGTGGGGTTGCGTAAAGTCTCCCCAGGGGAGTTCAGGGGTACCCAAAGGCTCCCGTTGGGAGCACTTTTGGATAGGAGGAAGTGGTGCCGTACGTGTTTTTTAGGGTCGTAAGTAGGGTTAGGGGAGACCTGACCTCCCTTGGGGAGCCTTTACGCAACCCCACACACAACGGGACTCCGCGCCTTCTCCCTTTCCAAACAACCCTAAACGTAACCCTAATTACGCCCCTAATTAGGCCTCCCAATGGAAGCCTTTGGGTACACCTGAACTCCCTTGGGGAGCCTTTATGCAACCCCGCACAGAACCCACACAGGTCTCTAGGGTGCAGCAGGAGGCTTCTAGGGCACCCTAGGGTGCACCGAAGTTCCCTGGGAGGCTTCTAGGGCACACCGGGAGACCTTTAGTGGATGCTAGAGTGAACCGGGAGCGTTTGGAGGACTGTCAGGGGCACCAGGGAACAGAAGAATACACTGGGATGGCTGTAGGGGACTGGAGAAAGCGCTGGAGAATCCAGTGAGGCCTTCAGGGGGTTCTAGAGTACACCCCCAAGGCCCCGAGAGGCCTCCAGAAGGTCCCAGAGAGCACTGGAGGGCCACGGGAGGCCTCAAGGCTGCACTGGGAGGCCTCCAGGGCATCCTGGAGGAAACTGGGGGTCACTGGGAGGCTTTCAGGGGGAGCTAGAGCACACCGGGTGGCCCTGATAGACCTGTGGAGGATCTAGAGCGCAGGAGAAGACTACATGAGGCCTGCAGTGCGCGCAAGAGTGCACTAGAGAGCACTGTGAGGCCTCCAGAGGCCTTTAGATTCCAGGAAAAGTCCTTATTTTGCCTCTGGGGTTCAAGAGGAGGCTCATAGGACATCCTACAGCGCCCTGTGAGGCCCCTAGGGCATCCTGGAGGAAACTGGGAGTCGCTGGGAGGCTCTCAGGGGGAGCTAGAGTGCTCCTGGTAGACCTGGTAGACCTGGTAGACTCCTGGTAGTCTCTAGAGTGGACTTGAGCCGCGCAGGAGGCGTTGTGAGAAACTAAGTTGTGGTTTTTGCAGTAGAGAACTAGTTTTTTTTTAGTCTTCAAAGATAATTGTGTAGTCACAACGAGGAGAAATGCCGAGTGGATAAGTGGACAGCAGAAGGCCTCGCTGTTCCAAAATACGGTAGAAGCTTGAGAAAAACAGGATGAGCAGTGTGGGAACAGTGAAAATACAAATATAACAAGTTCTCAAAACATAAGAAAGACGGGAAAAAAAAGGAAAAAGAATAAATTAAAGGGTTAATAAAAGAAATGTACGTATGTGGTATAGAGGGGGGTCGAGTAGCTTGTGAACCTGTAGTGCTCAGCCAACGAGGAAACAGGGGAGGTGATCAGGTGTCGGGTAATAGCGGAATAAAAGGTTGTGGTATATTTACTGTAACGCACTCCTAATTGGCAGGATGCCCGCCGTTGCACTCGCGAATAAAATAGCTTCCCAGAAGATCCTGCCCGAAGAAAATTATCGAGATTTTGCTCACAACGTGCGGTCCTCCCCTAATCCCCAGCCCCAAACGGGTTCGATAAGCCCGTGACTTTCCAGGCGGTGAGTTTTGGGGTCCTGGGGCGGCCCCGACGCCGCGCGTTATCCCTGGCTGGTCAACCCTCAGCGAAGCCGGGGATGGAAGAATGGGGGCGCGCTTAATTGCATTAAAAACGGACGTTTTTTAACGTCTTAACGTTTAACGTCGCTTCCGTTAACCGAAAATTAACCGAAACGAGGAGCCTTGGGGCCCAAAACGGGGAACCTGTCCCAAAACTGTGCGAGCGCAGCCGGGAGGGAGGTGATGGAAACGAGCTCTGGGAGCTAATTTTAATACGAAGCGGGGAGAGCTCATGAATATTCATGGGCGTATTGGGAAACTTCGAAGCAGCGAGTCGAAATCCCACCTGATTTTGGATTTATATACTTTTATATGCGTTGGGTTTATTTATTTTTATATTTTATATGTTATTACGTTATGCTATTTATTTATTTTATTTTATTTATTTATTTTATTTATTTTATTTTATTTATTTATTTACGTTATTTATTGTTATGTTTATATGTTATTACGTTGCTATTTATTTATTTTATTTATTTATTTTATTTATTTATTTTATTTATTTATTTTATTTATTTTATTTATTTATTTATTTACGTTATTTATTGTTATGTTTATATGTTATTACGTTATGCTATTTATTTATTTTATTTATTTATTTTATTTATTTATTTTATTTATTTTATTTTATTTATTTATTTACGTTATTTATTGTTATGTTTATATGTTATTACGTTATGCTATTTATTTATTTTAATTATTTATTTATTTTATTTTATTTTATTTATTTATTTACGTTATCTATTGTTATGTTTATATGTTATTACGTTATGCTATTTATTTATTTTATTTACTTTATTTAATTTTATTTATTTATTTACGTTATTGTTATGTTTATATGTTATTTTTTTATATATATTTATATGCTTATTTATTTTATATGTTTATATGATGTTTTATATGTTTTTATACACTTTTATATGTCTTTATACTTAGGTCAGGGTCTACTCGTCGCCGGCGAGCGGGCGCCAAGGGACACGGCTCGAAGCTGGTCTCATCGCTGGGCCGCTCACCGGGGGGCCGTTAAATAAATAAATAAGTAAATTTCGATTCTAAATTTAAAAATTAAATTTGAATTTAAAAAATCAGGTTTTAAATTAAAATAGATTTTAAATTAAAAGTGAGACTTAAATTTCAAACAGCAAAAATCTAGATTTAAAATTAAACGTAAATTTGTTCTTTAAAATACAATATTCCGATTTAAAATTACAAATAATTTTTAAATTTTAATTTTAAAAAAGAAAAACAGATTTTTAATTAAAATAACTTTTAAAAGTTTATCGCTTGTAACCCCCGGGGCTCCCCGTGGTTTATCCCTTATAACCCCCCCGGTCTCCGGAGGCTGCCCGGCACTGGGCTGGGGGGGGGCGGGGGGGCACACATTGACCCAAACCGCCCCACGTCGTGGACTGGTTCCAGTTCCTCTCGTGGACTGGTTCCAGTTCCTCGCCGGGGTTTATCCATGGGGGGGGGGGACACCAAAGAGCCAACGGGAGCCGCGGGACGGGGGGAGGCGTCAAGGACACCCTGGGGGGGGGACACAACACTGGGGGCCCGTCCCCGGGGTCTTTGCCCCCCCCCCCCCATCCCCGTGGTTATAAAGCCCGCGGGGTCACCCTTGGGGGGGGGTTTGCCGGGGGGGGGGACACGACACCCACACGACCATGGCGCTCCCGGCCCTGCTCCTGCTGCTGGCGTTACCCCGGGGGGGGGCGGCCTCGTGGCCCCCCCCCGCCCCCCCCCCCCACCGCCGAGCTGACGGTGGACAACGGGGGGCCCTGGGGGGACTGGGGGGGGGACGACTTCTGCCCCAAGGGCTCCTACGCCACCGGCTTCCAGCTGAAGGTGGGCTCGGGTGGTTTTTTTTTTTGGGGGGGGGGGATTTATGAGCCCCCCCCCCTTTTTTTTTTACCCCCCATCCTTTTTTTTAACCCCCCACCCTTTCTATTTACCCCCCCATCCCCCCTTTTTTTTTTTTACCCCCCATCCCTTTTTATTTCCCCCCATCTCTTTATTTTGACCCCCCTTTATTTTTACCCCCCCCTTTATTTTTACCCCCCCATCCCTTTATTTTGACCCCCCCATCCCTTTATTTTAACCCCCATCCCTTTTTTTTTACCCCCCCATCCTTTATTTTGACCCCCCCCTTTATTTTATCCCCCCTTCCTTTTATTTTTATCCCCCCCTTTTATTTCAACCCCCCCATCCCTTTATTTCAACCCCCCCATCCCTTTATTTTGACCCCTACCCCTTTATTTTTACCCCCCCACCCCTTTATTTTTACCCCCCCATCCCTTTATTTTTTACCCCCC
Organism: Anser brachyrhynchus; assembly: GCF_964034855.1. Taxonomy (NCBI): domain Eukaryota; kingdom Metazoa; phylum Chordata; class Aves; order Anseriformes; family Anatidae; genus Anser; species Anser brachyrhynchus. The sequence goes on from NW_027663887.1 coordinate 228,538, forward strand.
ATCCCT